>NC_137058.1:2122500-2137500 GCF_032717465.1 Coenobita brevimanus
GTTATTTATGCAGAGGATGGCGATATTAGAAGTACTTACGTAACACAAAGAAGACAGTGAGGTGTAATAATCAAAATAAATCGCTTAAGAAAAGGTGTTAAGGTCTTGAAATCAGATACCCCTTGAAACTCACTAGAATTTCTCTTTGGCTTCCCGTCACGAACATTTTTTTGTTTCATTATTTTCTTTTTTTCGGAGCCCCCCTTCCCCTCCCCGAGCTAAATCCAGCCCACGCCCCCCTATCTGACATTTTCCCCCCTCGCCTGCAGATGGCCCCCGATAAGGCTGATAAAAGGGAAGGATGACGAGGATGATACGCGACAAAAATACGACCAGACGAGGTTTAATGCAGTGTCCCCTTCAAGTGCGTGACGTCATTTGGAAATCAGGAAAAAAGAAAATGGGAATAAGTCAATCCTTTCGTTACTTCACCCCGACGACGCATGTTAGTATTATTGAGTGTGTGTGTGTGTGTGTGTGTGTGTGTGTGTGTGAGAGAGAGAGAGAGAGAGAGAGAGAGAGAGAGAGAGAGAGAGAGAGAGAGAGAGAAAATGACGCAAAAAGGTGCGCAACACATTTCACGTAGATCAGTGGCAGATAAAGACATTGCTAAGGCTCTACATCCTTGCCACTGCACTTCTTCGTGACTAGCACCAAATTCTAGCGTTAATCTATTGAAAATCTGAGGCCAGCTTAGCATAAAAACAGTAGAATTTTGTTTTATTCGTATTTTTTTTTGTCTGTTTTAAAGATAATTTTTTAGGCACCTGAGAGTGAGTAGTAGTAGTAGTAGTAGTAGTAGTAAAAATAACAACAATAACAGCCTTCCACAAACTCCCTTCACCCCATTTAATAATAATAATAATAATAATAATAATAATAAATCTTCCACAAACTTCCCTCACACCATCTTCCTTCTCTAAATAAAATACTTGTAATATTCCTCACTTTCTACCTCAAGACGACTCAACCAGGCTATGAAATGACTCTGAATAATGAGGGCAATATAATTTTAACCCATCCATGTGAAGAAAGACAAAAACTAAGTGGAAAATTACACACACACACACACACACACACACACACACACACACACACACGATAGATGAATAGACAGATATAAAACAGTAAACCATTTTCTATCATCTCAGTTTTTCTCTTCATTTTTTCCTTCTTATTTCCGACCATCTTGTATTTACTTCTTCCATCTGATAATGTAGCTATTTTTATTTCTATTCAGAGAGAGAGAGAGAGAGAGAGAGAGAGAGAGAGAGAGAGAGAGAGAGAGAAGCTTGGATGCGGTGGAGGGACGCCTTCACGTGGTGGCACTGATATAACACTGCGGTTCCTCTGCCCTGTTATAGACGTCCTAATATTATTATTATTACTACTACTATTACTACTACTACTACTATTATTATTATTACTACTACTACCACTACTACAACTACTCCTCTTCCTCATTCTTCCTCTTCTCTTCTCCTCCTCCTCATTCTTCCTCTTCCCTGCTCCTCCTCCTCCTCTTCCTTGCTTCCGTACTCATTTTAATTCAGGTGTTTGTCTTTTGGTTTTGTCGACTGTTTCCCTTAGTCTGTTTGTCTGTTTCCTTCGCTCCGTTTGCCTACCCTGTTTGTCTAGCTAATCTGTTTGCTCCTCTCCCTCTCTCTCTCTCTCTGTATGAATGTGTGTGTGTGTGTGTGTGTGTGTGCCTACCCCCTCTCTCTCTCTTCCTCCTCCTCCATCTCCAGTTATTCTTAATGTTTGTCATCTCGCTAATGTACAAATTATAAATACACAATCCTACCCAGTTCCGCGTATACCGGGAAATGGAATGGTGTGGGCAATATCCTGACTCTTTACACTTAGCAATATCTTAAATCTTGACTACGCAATAATTTCCTTGTTGCGTAAAGTGAATAGTAGTTTGCTTCCCGTTAAAACACCCATTAACTCCAATAAAACACACACACACACACACACACACACACACAATTTCTAAGTTACCTACACTTGCTTCCACTGTGTATCCTGTAAAGTTCAATCCATTCAACACACACACACACACACACAAACTATTCATAAATTTAAGGATATGTATGATAAAAATGGTTTAATACACGGGACAGCATGAGCCTGACTCATTCCTGTCAAGATACAATCAGGTAAGAACACACACACACACACACACACACACTATTCATAAATTTAAGGATATTTATGATAAAAATGGTTTAATACACGGGACAGTATGAACCTGACTCATTCCTGTAAAGATACAATCAGGTAAAACACACACACACACACACACACACACACACACACA
Organism: Coenobita brevimanus; assembly: GCF_032717465.1. Taxonomy (NCBI): domain Eukaryota; kingdom Metazoa; phylum Arthropoda; class Malacostraca; order Decapoda; family Coenobitidae; genus Coenobita; species Coenobita brevimanus. The sequence goes on from NC_137058.1 coordinate 2,124,824, forward strand.
TACACACACACACACACATACACACACACACACACACACACACACACACACACACACACACACCTCATTTTCTACAACCCTTTCCTTCCGGGGGCCTACATTATTTTCATTTCTAAAAGTTCCATTTTATTTGACTTAGGAATCGGGTTGCGAAATGAAGGGGTTTGCAATATTGTATAAATCATTCTTTTTCTGTGCCTGCCCTCCTCTCTTCCCATTTCTCCCATCTTTCCTGTCACTTCTTATTGCTTTTCTTTCCTTTACAGGTGGCTTTACATTGAGTGACAAGCCAAATGGTTTCCTGTAAGCCAAGAAACCATTTCCAACACTGGGTGGTAACCATATAGCCAAACCACATGTGCTCCCTACGTGTCAACAAGTGGGTTGGTGGAGGGTTAGTGCCCCTCCCCGTAAAACAAATAACTCAAGTCATGTGGCCACCCCTTACGGGATTATGGCGTCTGGCAATAGATAGACAGATAGATAGACTAACCCCTTCAGTACGACACGCTTTCGTTTTAATCCAGCCCATATAACGATATTTACTGAAAAACCTCTTGCTGTGACAAGGCGAATTTTTTTTTTTTTTTTTATTAGCTACCAAGGAGATTTGTACGAATGAACGGAGCTTGAGTTTGCATCTCGTTTTAGTTTTTGCTGGACGGAATAATCTACGTTCTTCTAGCGCTAGCCTTTGGTTCCTTCTTCCTTGCAGAACAGAAATGTGCTTTATTAAATGAAACACAGGAAGTACAAACAGAACACAAAATTAATCAAAGAAAACTTGAATATTACATTGAACTCAAGAAAAGGGAAGAAGACGCTGTTGAAGTAAAGATGAGAAAACAGTGTGAAGATTTTGAAAGAGAGTACGTGAGAGAAATAAAAGACATTAGAGAAAAGTACAGCATACCTGAAGACTTAGAAACATTAGAAGAGAGAGTGGCAAAAAGGGTAATAAAAGAAAAAATAATGACAAAAAATAAAGAAGAAATTTGTGAAGACATGAGAAAAGGGAGTACGACAAAGGAATCAGTGGAACAAGAGAGATACCTGGAGGAAATAGAGTTTGAAAGCGCAAAGATTATATTTTTTATTCGAACCAGAATGCTAGAAGTGAAGGAAAATTATAAGAAAAAGTATGAGCCTAACCTTATATGTGACATGTGTCGAGAATGAAAATCAGCATCATTTATCCATAGGTGAAGCATACGAAGATTTAACAAGCGAAATGATAGGAAAAGAATCAATAACAGAAATACAACAAAATGAATTACAGGTTGTAGCAAATACAGTGGGCAGAATAATGAAACGAAGAGAAGTAATTATGAATATAAGGAGCAACATAGAAATGAACAATAGAGACTGAGAAAAAAATAAATAAATAAATGGGAGTAGGCGCCAACAACAACAACACAACTAGCCGAGAGATTAACACATTAGCTATACAGAACTTACCAATGCTTATATTCAACTAGGACTAATAAAGTAAAACGATATTACCAAATAAAGTTCCCCTGAAAATATACAACTACTGAGGAGACCTGTTTATTCTACAAATTAGTCAAAAAAAAAGTCCTCAGTGAACACGGTCCCTGAGGCGACCTGGCTCATGGCGGAAGAACCCCATCCCAGCTAACAACCCCGTGACATCAGACGTAAACACAGGCTAAACACCCGCCTAATTTACATACACAGAGACGCTAGATAAACAGCACGATGTGTGTGTAACGTACCTTGTCCTGGTGAGGCTGCAGGTGGTGTATGTGAGGCGGAATTACCAGAAAAAGGGAGATAACGACACTAACAAGCACACACACACGTGAACGACTCCCAGTGACAAATGGCAACTGTTCCCAAAGTTGCCAAGTGGAGATTTACATGTTCTCAGGTGTTGGAAAACCGCTAAGTATACAAATCTACCTAGTATAACAAAGAAATGGCCTAAAACTGATTATTCTAAGGACACGTTCTTAAATAACTGTTCTAGGTATGGCATTAAATATCAATAGACCCAGCCACGTAATACCTAACATGGCAACTCTATCACCATAAGTCGCATCGTCGCCCAGAACCAGAGTCGGAACATATTCTTCTAAAAATCAGCTAGGCAACTTTCTGGGCTTTTCAGAGTAGCATGCTAATATTCTTTTAAATTCATAGACATTTGTGTGGTTACTATAGATAATATAGATATGATTTACTATGTTACTAGAAGGAAGATGGTTTGTTTTGCTCGCTTAACACACTCCTTCACGCCTCGTTTTCTTTGATGCTTGCTTTTCATGTTTTCTTTGATAACATTTACGTATAATGAAACGCTGCTTTACGGAGGATTATGAAGGTTTGGCTTTGAGTTAATATATGAGGCTATTATCTGTGTATTATCTCTGGGAGAGAGAGAGAGAGAGAGAGAGAGAGAGAGAGAGAGAGAATGGTAAATAGAAATGACTCCTCCGTTTTCTGAAGACTGGTTACGAAAATGAACGATACTTTGGATTCGTTACAAAGACAGAAGTACTCAAACGCTTATGACAGGTACATAATGAGGACAAAAGGAAGACTAATAGGAAGATTTATGACATAATGATGCAATTAAGAGAGAGAACGCGAAGGCTTATGTGAAATCTTTGCTTCTTAATCTCAAACAAACGAAGCAGTATAAGCTAAACGCAGAGCCATCGATTTGACAATGGTTGGTGTATAGGGAAAGAAACAGCATTTGAAACACACACACACACACACGTAACTGTTGAAATGGTAAATATTTTCATGTAGGGTGTCTGCGTATCAATAATTATAACCCAGATTTGTGCTTTCAAATCGATTATTCTTTCTGAATCGAGATCAGGACGTGTGACATCATATACTTTGGTGTACTGGTTTTTAGCATAATTGTTTAATTGTTAGAAATATAGTGGTGACCATCATCCACTCACTTGATGTAGTGCTGCCTACTTCTTCCTTAGCCTTTATAATTCTTTTTCTGTGCCTGCCCTCCTCTTCCTATTTCTCTCATCTTTCCTGTCACTTCTTATTGCTTTTCTTTCCTTTACAGGTGGCTTTACATTGAGTGCCAAGCCAAATAGTTTCCTGTAAGCCAAGAAACCATTTACAACACTGGGTGGTAACCATATAACCAAGCCATACGTGCTCCCTACGTGTCAACAAGTGGGTTGGTGGAGGGTTAGTGCCCCTCCCCGTAAAATAAATAACTCAAAGTCAAATGGCCACCCTTTACGGGATTATGGCGTCTGGCAATAGATAGATAGATAGATAGATAGATAGATAAAAAATATAGCGGTAACACAGCACAACACAGAACTCAACATAGCACAACATAGCACAACACAACACAGCAAGCCAGCATAACATCGCCTCACACACTACATATTCCAATCCCCCGCCTCGCTCTGCACGCCTCTCAACTCCGATCATTTTTGCTGACTTACGATGACTCTGCTGACGTGCCGCTGACAGCTGCTGACGCCTCCAATAAAGTTCTTTTCTGAGGCCTGAATCAATTTACATATTCTTACCTGTTTCTTGCTCTTTTTTGCTCTTTTCTCTCTCTCTCTCTGGGACACGCTGAGACGCTAGCCTTTATTGCGTTAGTCTGGAAAGCCACAAGGGGTCTCTCTTTCTCTCTCTCTCTCTCTCTCATTCCGTCTTTCTTCCTGCTTGTCTGTTTTTTGTATGCTTGGCTGTGTATACTTCTCTCTCTCTCTCTCTCTCTCTCTCTCTCTCTCTCTCTCTCCTGCGGCGCTGTCTTTTATTGTGTTAGTTTTGCCAAGCCGCAGGGATTTTGAAGTCTGTCTGTCTGCCTGTCTTTCTTTCTGTCTCTCGGTCTATCTTTTTACCTACCTGTCTGCCTGCCTACCTGTCTACCTGCCTACATGACTTCCTGCTACCTACCTGTCTGCCTACTACCTGTCTGCCTACCTACCTGTCTGCCTGCTACCTGTCTACCTGCCTACCTGACTTCCTGCTACCTACCTGTCTGCCTGCCTACCTGTCTACCTACCTACCTGTCTGCCTGCCTACCTGTCTACCTACCTACCTGTTTACCTGCATACCTGTCTGCCTGCCTACCTGTTTTCCTGCCTACCTGTCTGCCTACCTACTGGCTGCCTGCCTACCTGTCTGCTACCTACCTGTTTACCTGCATACCTGTCTGCCTGCCTACCTGACTTCCTGCCTACCTACCTGTCTGCCTGCTACCTGTCTGTCTGCCTACCTGTCTACCTGCCTACCTGTCTTCCTGCCTACCTGTCTACCTGCCTACCTGTCTGCCTGCTACCTGTCTGCCTGCCTATCTGTCTGCCTGCCTACCTGTCTGCCTGCCTACCTGTCTGCCTGCCTACTGGCTACCTGCCTACCTGTCTGCTACCTACCTGTTTACCTGCATACCTGTCTTCCTGCCTACCTATCTACCTGCCTACCTGCCTGCCTGTCTACCTGCCTACCTGTCTGCCTGCCTACCTCTCTCCCATGTGGGACATGTACACAAGTTTCCTCCTGAAGCAGTGACCCCTGGTACATTAAAAAAAAATCCCGATAGTGGTCTAAAAATTTAAACGAGTTTAAAGCTAAATTTGACTTATTGAGAAACAGAGACGGGACCCCACCAGCGTACCTCATTTCCTGTATATCACAATTAGGTAAATACACACACATACACATAAACACTAAGCAAAACAGCACACACACACACACACACACACACACACACACACACACACACACACACACACACACACAAGGAAGTGGGTGGGAACGAGGAAATTACCTTTGTTTGCGCCTGGGCCATTTAAACAAGTAAGTTAAGCAAGTAATCAAGATGAAAGCAGTGCCTTGCAAGATCTTCCAAGAAAGCACGGTGTCTTAATTCCACCCGAGAGAGAGAGAGAGAGAGAGAGAGAGAGAGAGAGAGAGAGAGAGAGAGAGAGAGAGAGAGAGAGAGCACAGAACTCCCACACTCTAACCAACCCTAACATAACATCACATAACATGGGAATCCAGTATAACCTAATCTAACATAGCATAGCATGACACAGCAGACTCTAACCTCACCTGACCTAGCCTGACCTGACCTAGCATGGCTCTAGAAACACTCCCAGGGCTTCATGACCCCTCTAACTCCTGCCCCCCTAGCCCCCCGCTCACCTTCCATTGTGTAGCGCCGTTCATCCTAGGAATTTATTATGCCGCTCCGCCTCCCCTTATCTGACACTGTTAACGGGGCAGTAACGGAGGAGCTGTGTGTGTGTGTGTGTGTGTGTGTGTGTGTGTGTGTGTGTGTGTGTGACCAAAGCAACACCACACACACAGACAGACACAATTCTCGTACTTAAGAACCCCCTAGTCACCTCATCTCCGCCCCCCATCCGAAAACACCCACGGACAGGATGCGGCCGGGGTAAACTGGCACCTTTAAACAGACAGCATAAAGGTTAGATTTCCACGCTGACTCTACGCCCATGAAGGAGAAATAGAAGTGGTAAATTAGGACCTATGAACAGGGGACGTAAGGGTGATATTATCTGTTCTCATTGCACGCGATAGGCTTTATGTTGCATTCTGTTGCCCACTCTTGCAGGAATTGTTGAAGATTTGCCCACTTCAAGCCCTCACCCCCACCCACCCCCACCCACCCCCATTCCCCCCACTTTCACTATCCCTTACCCCCACCTTCCCTCCCCCTCACCCCACCTTCCCTCCCTCTCACCCCATTCCCTTCCTTTCACCTCCCTTCCCTTTCCCTCACTCCCATCTTTCCTCCCTTCATATCTCCCCACCTCACTCCCCTTTCCTCTCCCCTCACACCCCTTCCTCTCCCCTCACACCCCTTCCTCACCCCTTTCCCTCACCCTCACCTCCATCGTCCCCCCTACCTACCCTCCCCTTCACGTTCCACTTCCTCCCCCCGTCCCCACCCTAACCCCCACCCCCCCACCCCAACCCCTTTCTCCTTAGCTAACAAGATGCACCGATGAGGAACTATGCAAAAAGGCCCTTATGGCGGGGGAGCATAGGGGTGAAAATGATGAAAGAAGCTCTAGATGTGGTAATTTTGGCCTGAAGTACTCCCCTCCCCACTCCCCCATCACCGCATTCTCTCTCCCCATCCTTGCTCCCCACCCCCATCACCTCCAGCCATCCCCCCCTCACCCCCACCCCATCCCCTTCCCCCTTCCCCTCACCCCCTTCCCTCATTTTCACCTTCATCTATCTCCCCATCCCTCGATTTCTCCCCATCCCCTACCTCTCCCCATCTCCCCCACCCATTCATACCCCTCCCCTCTCATCTCCATCGAATCTTCAGCCTCCCTCTTTCCTATCTTTTCCTACCCATTCATAATATCATTCTTCCCCCTCCCTCATTCTCCCCCATTCATTCTCTCTCCTCCCCCACTCCCTGATCCTCCCCTCACCCATTTTTTTCCTCCCCACACACTCATACCATCTCTCCCTCTTCCCCACTTCACCCCTCCCCCCTCTCTAATCTTCCTCATCCTCCATACTTCTCCCTTGCACACTTCCTCCCCCACCCTTTCCCCCATCCCCATTCTCCCCACACCCACACCCCAAATCATTACTCCCTTCCCCACTCTCTCCCCAATACACATTCACAACATCATCCCTTCCTAATCTTAGCCACCCTCTCCCCATCCCTATTCTCCCCACACCCCTACTTTCTCCCCATTCTCCCCACAACCCCACCTTCTCCCCATTCTCCCCATATTCCCACCTTCTCCCCATTCTCCCCACACCCCTACTTTCTCCTCATTCTCCCTACACTCCACCTTCTCCCCACTATCCCCACACTCTCTCCCCACTCTCCCCATACCGCCATCTTCTCCCCTTTCTCCCCACACCTCCACCTTCTCCTTATTCTCCCCACACCCTCTCCCCATTCTCCCTACACCCCACCTTCTCCCCATTTTCACCACACCATATCTTCTCCCCACTCTCCCCACACCCCACCTTCTCCCCATTTTCACCACACTCCACCTTCTCCCCATTCTCACCACACCCCACCTTCTCCCCACTCTCCCCACACCCTCTCCCCGTTCTCCCCACACCCCATTTTCTCTCCACTCTCTCCACACCCTCTCCCCATTCTCCCCACACCCCCACCTTCTCCCCATTCTCCACACACCCCATCTTCTCCCCACTCTCCCCACACCGTCTCCCCATTCTCCCCACACACTCCACCTTCTCCCCATTCTCCCCACACCTCTACTTTCTCCCCATTCACCCCCACCCCCACCTCCCCATTCTCTCCACACCCTCACCTCCCCATTTTCCCCACACCCCCACCTTCTCCCCATTCTCCCCACACCTCACCTTCTCCCCACACCCCATCTTCTCCCCATTCTCCCCACACCCCCACCTTCTCCCCATTCTCCCCACACCCTCTCCCCATTCTCCCTACACCCCCACCTTCTCCCTATTCTCCCCACACCCCACCTTCTCCCCACACCCCATCTTCTCCCTATTCTCCCCACACCCCATCTTCTCCCTATTCTCCCCACACCCCCACCTTCTCCCCACACCCCATCTTCTCCCCATTCTCCCCACACGCCCACCTTCTCCCCACTCCCCACACCGGCGAGAGGAGCAGATAAACCCATTAAAATGTAAATTATGGCAAACTCCCCAGTCTACGCTCATCTGAAGACCAAAGAAAACGGGATCCTTGTTAGGGAGAAAACGGAGGGCGGGCGGCCAGATGCAGGGGGTACTAAGGAAGAAAAATTAAAGCAAGATTGAGAGAGAGAGAGAGAGAGAGAGAGAGAGAGAGAGAGAGAGAGAGAGAGAGAGAGAAAATGAGGGAGTGAGAGTGACTGACCGAATGAAAGAACGATAATGTAAGAGCAGGAGAGAGAGAGAGAGAGAGAGAGAGAGAGAGCAAGTGTGAGTATGAGTGAATAAAGGTATAAGTGTGAAGGAATGTAAGTGTGTGTGTGTGTGTGTGTGTGTGTGTGTGTGACTTCAGAAGCTCAACTTGAACACCTTTTATCCGAACTGAACCGTACTTGGTGGACATGATGAAGGCAAGACAACAATAAGGTAAGGATAGTAAGACAATATACAGTTCAATTCTCCGCCTGCTAAATTACTTGGAAGAAAATATTGCTCTCTGACCTTCCTCTTCCTTCTTCTCTCTTCCTCCTTCCCTCCTGTCACATCTTACTCCTCTTTTCCTTCCTTCATTCCCTCTCTCTTCCTCCTCCTCCTCTTCCTTCATCTTTTCCTCTTCCTTTTTTACTTCCACTGACGATCTCCTCTTCATTATCTTCCTCCTCCTCCTCTTGATCTCTTCATGTACCTACTCTTTTTCCTCCTCCTCCTCCTCCTCTTGACCTGTTCGTCTTCCTCCTCCTCCTCCTGATTTGTTCCTCTTTCTCCTCCTCCTCCTCCTCTTGACCTCTTCATGTACCTCCTCCTCCTCCTCCTCTTGACCTGATCATCTTCCTCCTCCTTTTCCTCTTGATCTCTTCATATACCTTCTATTTCTCCTCATCCTCCTCTTGATCTGTTCTTCTTCCTCCTCCTCCTCCTCTACCTCCCACCTCTTCCTCCGCCTCCTCTTGACCTCTTCCTCTTCTTCCTCTTGCCTGGACAGCAGTAGTCATTAGGAAGCAAGAGGAGTAAGAGGAGACACTTTTTAAGAAGAGACAGACCAGCCTATTCAACACGACTCCTAGCACAATGAGAGAGAGAGAGAGTGAGAGAGAGAGAGAGAGAGAGAGAGAGAGAGAGAGAGAGAGAGAGAGAGAGAGAGAGAGAGAGAGAGAGAGAGAGAGAGAGAGAGAGAGGAGGAAAAGGAAAAATGGAAGAAACCGGAAAAATGGAGAGAAATTGAGGAAGTGGAGGGAGAATATTACCCTGAATGAAAAGTAATGGAGTTTTTTTTCCCTCCATTACTCTCTTTCTCTCTCTCTCTCTCTCTCTCTCTCTCTCTCTCTCTCTCTCTCTCTCATCTTCTTCCCCTCCTCCACTCTCCTTTCCTCTCTCTCCTTCCCTTCCCCAGGCCTCTCTCCTCGCCCCCACCTCTCTCTCTCTCTCTCTATCTCCCTCTCCTCCCCTCCCCTCCTCTCCCCTCTCCTTACCTCTCTCCCCTCCTCTCCCCTCCCCTCCCCTCTCCCCTTTTATCCTCCCCACAGGCCTCCAAACTGATTATATTTCCTTCAACTCCTTCTTTTGGCTTTCCTTTCCTCCTCTCCCCTCCTCCCCCTCCCCTTCCCCCATCCCCCTCTCCCTCCTCCCACCTCCTCCTCCTCTTCCAGCTTCCTCCTCCCCTTCCCCCTTCCCTCCACTCCCCCTTCTCCCCTTCCCTATTCCACCTCCTCCTTTCTCTTCTCCCTCCCCTTCTCTCTTCTTCCTCCTCCTCCACCCCTCCTCCTTCCCCTACCCTCTTCCCCCTCCCTTCCCCCTCCCCCAACATGCTTCCCCCTCCATGTTCCTTCCTTTTCTCTCTTTTCTTCCTCTTCCTCTTCTCTCCATTCTCTCCCTCCCTCCCCCCCCCTCTCTCTCTATCTTTAATCAGGCACCAGAGACGTCCAGTTATATCAGTGCCACCGCGTGAAGGCGTCCTCAAGAAAAAAAGAAAAAATAAGAAAAAAAAAACAGGAAGATGCCGAAAGAAAAACGTAAGCTCCCTAACACTTTTCCCTAAGCGATTTATTTTGTTTATTACACCTTAAAAAAAAAAAAAAAAGATGCCGAAAGAATATAAGCTCCCTAACACTTTTCCCTAAGCGATTTATTTTGTTTATTACACCTTGTTCTCCTCTTCTGTAAAAAAAAGAAAAAAAAATGACAGAATACAGCGAAGGGCGGGAAAAATCTTACCTGAAATAAGAAAGAAGAACACAAGCTCCCTAACACCTTTCCCTAAGCGATTTGTTTTGTTTATTACACCTTACTCTTCTGTGATACATGAATCCTTCCAATATCTCTATACTCTTCCTCCTACTCCTCCCTCCCCTCTCCCCAAACCTCTCCCCATCCCACCTTTAACCCTACATTCTCCCTCCTCTTCCCTCCCTCCCTCCCTCCCTTCGTTTCCCCCTCCTCTTCCCTCCTTCCCTCCCTTCTCCCTCCTCTTCCCTTCCTCCTCCCTTCCTTTCCCTCTCCTCTTCCCTCCCTCCCTCCCTCCCTTCCTCCTCCCCCTTGCAATTCACTCCCTCCCTCTTCTCGTTCCCAAATCCTTTTCTCACACCATCTTCAACCATTTCTTCCCTCCCCTTCTTCCCTTTCTTCTTCTTCTTCTTCCCTCCTCCTCCTCTTTTTCCTTCCTCCTCCTACCTTTTACCTAAAAATGTCTCTTAAGCAAGCAACCCTTCCAGGAGGAGGGAAGATGAGGAGGGAAGAAGAGAAGGAGCTGGGGCCTGATTGACTGCTGCCTACCTTAATAGCGCCAGGCAAGGCTGCCGCACCACCCCTGAATATCCACACTGTGCACTGTGCAATTTCCACGCTGTGTCAGCAGCCGCCCCGTCAGCTCAACGTACCCGTACATAGTGACATGCATTAGTTATTCATTTATTTGATTATTCATTGTACTTTACTATTTTCTCTTTCAGGTTATTCATACTGGTAGCTTATAGATAATGTATTATAGAATGTAGTTTTCCTTTTCAGTCGTTCCTATGAAATTTCCATATCAGTTTTTCCATGCTGCGTGGTGGTTTTTCTCACTTTTTCTTGCCAGTTTTAACTGGAGGGTTTGGAGGCGGGGGCAGCCTTCTTGCTTTACTATCCTTATCCTTCAGCATGTAGAGTTAGATCTTGTAGTCATAGTCTTGCTTTACTATCCTTATCCTTCAGCATGTAGAGTTAGATCTTGTAGTCATAGTCTTCTCTGTAACAAACAGCCTCGAAAGGACCATAAGGTCTGTTGCTGTTTGCCTTCCTTTATATACCTTTGTATCTCTTCTCCTCCCTCTACCCTCTCCCTCCTCTCCCTTCCAATCTCCCCTCCCCCCCCTCTCTCTCTTTCTCACGTTGCCTCCACCTGGCGAGTCATTAATTAGCAGGTGTTTCCTCCTAGACAGAATGGGGCCTGAGGGAGCTCCCTCTTAAGCCCTCCTCTCTTTTCCTCTCCTTTCTCTCTCTCTCTCTCTCTCTCTCTCTAGCAAACGCCAGACAATGTTATTCAGCTGAGAGAGAGAGAGAGAGAGAGAGAGAGAGAGAGAGAGAGTCACACTACACTCCATTCACTATAACTTGTCCCAAATTTTCGTCCTATTGTGATTAATTTCCCGTGGCTCTACATCCTCCCTCTCTCAGCACTTCTTCGTGACTAGCATCCTATTCTGGCGTTAATCAAGCGCTTTAAACTCAGCATTCAAGATGGAGGGATGGCAATTTTTAGGCCAAGTTAAAATGAACAGGGTATAGGTATGCTTCCCGGCGTGCATACCTTCGTTAGCGTTAATTGCAGGTAAAGGCAGGTGTGTTGACTCACCTGATTTACCTGAGCGAGGGTCATAGGAGCCTGAGAGTGTCAATACTATCACTATGACTCCCTCTGACCCCTCTCACTATCTCACAATCCTCTTACTTCCTCTCCCTCTTCCTCTTCCTCCCTCTCCTTTTCCTCTTGAAGTCTTTCCTCCCTTCCTTTCCCTTTCTCTCATTAGACTGTTTTTCCCTCTCTCTCCTCTCCTCTTTGTCCTCCTCCTCCTCCTCCTCCCCTTCCTCTCCTCCTCCTCTTCTTCCTCCTCCTCCTCCTCTTCCTCTTGACGTCTTTCCACCCTTCTTCTCCTCTTCCTCTTTACTTCATTCCTCATTTCCTTTCCTTTCCTTCCTTGCCTCTCTTTCCTATCATTCCTCTTTCCTTCCTCTCCCTGTCCCTCCTCTTCCTCTTAACCACCTCCTTCGCCTCCTTTCCTCTTACCTCTTCCCCTTACCACCCTTCTCTTCTCTCCTCATCTTTCCTCTTTACTTCTCCTCTCCCAGCTTTACACTTTCCTTCCCTCTCCTTGCCTCCTTCCTCTTCCCTTCCTCTTCCCTGGCAAGCCTCTTATTTTCCTTCCTCTTCCTCTTACGTTTACCAGTGAAAAAATGAATTGTTTTTCTGCCTCTTCTTGGAGTTAATATTTTTCTGTTTCGTCTTCCTCTTCCTCCTCCTCTTCTTCTTCCTCTTCCTCTTCTTCTTCTTCTTCTTCTCTTATTCTTCTATTTCTTCTTCTTCTCCTCCTCCTCCTCCTTCTCACTGCCACGGCCTCACACCTATATCTTCTTCATTTCTTGCCACCTCCCTTCCCTCCCTTTCCTTCATACCTCCTTGCTCCCTTCCCTCCCTTTCCTTCCTACCTCTTTCCTCCTTCCTCTCTTCCTTCTCTTCCTCTCTCCCTCCCTTCTCTCCCCTTCCTTCATACCCCTTTCCTTTCTTCCTTCTCTTCCTCTTTCCTCCCTCCCCTCTCTTTCCTTCATACCTCTTTCCTCCTTCCTCTCTCCCTTCTCCTCTTCCCTCCCTTTCATTCATACTTCTTTCCTCCTCTCTTCCCTTCCCTTCCTTTCCTTCATATCTCTTTTCTTTTCCTCTTTCCTCCCTTCCTTCCCTTTCCTTCCTACCTCTTTCCTCCTTCCTACCCCTTTCCTCCTTCCACTCTCCCTTCTCTTCCTCTTCCCTCCCTTCTCTCCCTTTTCTTACTACCTCT
>NC_137058.1:2142500-2150000 GCF_032717465.1 Coenobita brevimanus
AGAGAGAGAGAGAGAGAAGGGGGAACAGGACTTGGTAGGGGAGGGAGGGGGAAGGGAAGGGTAGAGGGGGAAAGAAGAGTAGGAGAAGAGGACAGGAGGAAACAGTACAAGGAAGAGCGAGGGAGAGGAAGAGGAAGAAGAGGAGGAGGAAGGAGTAAAAGAAGAGGAGGAGGGGAGGGGGGAGGGGAAGGGGAGGGGAGGATAGTAATGCAGTAGTGAGGGGGAGAGAGGAGGGTGAAGGGTTGATGTAGAGGAAGAGAGGGGGAGGGAGGGAAGAAAAGGAGAAAGACAAAAGGAAGGAGGAGAGAGGAGGAGGAGGAGGAAAGAAAAGGTGAATGGGGAGGACGGAGGACTTGTAGTGGTGGGGGAAGGGGGAATGGTGGGGAGTAGGAGGGGGAGAGACATTTACTGGGGAGTGGAGGTGGTGGGGGAGACGAGAGGGGTCAGTGGGGGAGGAGGGGAAGGGGGGAGGTCTTTAAGGTGAGGGTGGGGGTGGGGGGTGGGGGGGTCTTTAAAGCATCAAATGAATGAGGTGGGGGGAAGTGGGGGGAAGTGGGGGGGGAGGTGTAAGGTGTAATCTTGCAAAATTATTACAGGGTATTCAGACAGGGGGCCGTAAGTAAGGGGAGGGGGAGGGGGTCGGGGAGGAGGGGGGAGGGAGGAAGCTGGAAGGGAGGAGGGAGGAAGCTGGAAGGGGGGAAGGAGGAAGCTGGAAGGGGGAGGGAGGAAGCTGGAAGGGGGGAGGGAGGAAGCTGGAAGGGGGGAGGGAGGAAGCTGGAAGGGGGGAGGGAGGAAGCTGGAAGGGGGGAGGGAGGAAGCTGGAAGGGGGAGAGAGGAAGCTGGAAGGGGGAGGGAGGAAGCTGGAAGGGGGAGGGAGGAAGCTGGAAGGGGGAGGGAGGAAGCTGGAAGGGGGAGGGAGGAAGCTGGAAGGGGGAGGGAGGAAGCTGGAAGGGGGAGGGGAAAGAGGGAGAGAGATGAGGTAGGAAGGCTGGAGAGAAGGAGGAAGGGTGAAAGGGGAGGGTGAAGGGAGAGGGGGAGATCTGAGAGGGGGGAATGGGAGGGTGTATGGGGAGTGGGGATTGGCTGGGATTGGATAGGGGTCTCAGGGGGATGGGGAGGGATGGGGAATGGAGAGGGGAGTATATACTGGATAGGGGAGGGATGAATGGAGGTTGGGGAGGGATAGGGGAGGTGTGGATGAAGTGGGGGAGACTGTGGGGGTTGGGGAAGGGGGAGGGAGATGGTGGGGAGGGAGAGGGGAGTGTGAGAAATGGGGAAGGATGGAGGGCAGACAAGGAAGAAAGGAGGGAATGAGGAAGAGGGTGGGGGAGGCTGGGTGGGGAGGAGGGGAGGGGGCAGCCTAACAAAGCCTGTAGTTTATTGGGGGGGAGGGGGAGGGGGGCAGTTCCTGGGTGAAGATAGTGCTTAATTCATTGTACATAAGGGCGGTTTTAGTGTAACATGGAAGGAGCGGCTGTGAACTGCATGATAACGAGTTTTTTTTTTTTTTACTCTCTCTCTCTCTCTCTCTCCCTCTCTCTCTCTCTCTCTCCCTATCCCCAGTTTCTTCCTCCCTCCCTTCCCTACATCAATAGGCTTTTATCTCATTAACATCTATGCCTACATTCTCCCTTCGTTATTCTATCTCTCCCTTCCTCATATTCTTCCTCCCTTAATATTCTCCCTTCTTTCTTCATCTTCCTCCTTCCTCATCTTCCTCCCGTCTTCCTCTTTCTTCCTTCCTCATCTCCTCCCATCCTCACTTCCTCCTGTCATCTTCCTCCTATCCTCATCTTCCTCTCTTCCCGTCCTCATTTTACTTCCTTCCTCATTTTCCTCCCATCTTCATCCTTCCCCCATCCTCATCGTCCCTGTCTTCTTCCCTTCTTCATTTCCCCCTTCCTCATCTCTCCTTCACATTATCATTTTCTTCTCTCCTATTTCTCTCATGCTCATTTCCTCCCCTCATTTCTCTTCCTCCCTGCATCTTTCCCTCCCCTCTCCCATCTCCCCCTCCTTCCCTCATCTCCCCCTCCTTTCCTCATCTCCCCCTCCTTTCCTCATCTCCCCCTCCTTTCCTCATCTCCCCCTCCTTTCCTCATCTCCCCTTCTCCTCCTCAAAACCCTCTCCCCTCCTAATTCCTATCATTATTCTCCTTATTCATTTTCCTCTCCCATCATTCTCTCATTTCCTTTCTCTCTCTCCATTTTACCTCCTCCTCTCCTCCTCTCATTTCCTCTCTAATACCCTCCTCTCTCCCCCCTCTCATTTCCACCCCCTCTCCTCACTCACCATATCGTGATATTATATGTATGTGATACGGTAATGTGCCCTGTCCTCATTTCCATTTTTAACTCCTCTCTCTCTCTCTCTCTCTCTCTCTCTCTCTCTCTACGAAAACAAGAGAATACGTAAAGATCTCAAACTAAAGCAAATTAAAGCGAGTAATAAAAATAAAAAATATATTAACACAAAAAAAGAAAGATAGTGTGACTAAATTTATATAAAGTGAAATAGCTTTAATTAAAGAGAGAAGAATACAAATAAATATAACAAATGAGAGAGAGAGAATTTTTAGCGGTATGCAGTGTGAGAAGTGATCTGCGAGTGAGAGACTAACTAGAAGAGTGTATGTGTGTGAGGTGGAAGGGGGGAAAGGGAGGGGAAGGCCGAGGATAAGATGGAGGGATGAAGTAGAGATGTGTATGAGAGACTAACTAGGAGAGTGTGTGTGTGTATGGTGGATGGGGGGGAGGAGAGGGAGGGGGAGGCCGAGGATGAGATGGAGGGATGGAGTGGAGAGGTATATGAGAGAGGGGGGTGTTAGCTGGGGGGAGGGCAGCGAAATGGCAGGAGACAGGGCGACATGGAGGCGATTTGTTTGTGGACAGACAGATAGACAGACAGACATAGATGGACGGATAGATGGATGGATAGATAGATAGACAGACATAAATAGATGGATAGATAGATAGATAGATAGATACTACTGCCACTACTATTGCTACTACTGCTACTACTACTACTACTACTACTACTACTACTGCTGCTGCTGCTGCTACTACTACTACTGCTGCTGCTGCTACTACTACTACGACTACTACTGTTACTATTACTACTACTACAACTATTACTACTGCTACTACTACTGCTGCTGCTACTACTACTACTACTACTACTACTGTTACTATTACTACTACTACACCTACTACTACTACTACTACTACTACCACTACTGCTACTATACTACTACTACTACTACTACTACTACTGCTGCTGCTACTACTACTACTGCTACTACTACTGCTGCTGCTACTACTACTACTACTACTAATATGATAAGAGTTATAAAGATAAGAACTCACACACACACACACACACACACACACACACACACACACACACACACACACACACACACACACACACACACACACACACACACATGCTATCTGATGGTCACATACTTGCTCGTAACGCACACGTGTACACAATTTTTCGTACAGACATGCTCGTTTCCTTTACAGAATTTCACACATTCACACGTACACGTACACTACATCTACACGCACATGAACATACACGAATACACAAAACACACACACACACACACACACACACACACACACACACACACACACACACACACACACACACACACACCACCGATCTCGTTGCTAAGGTGATGAGGAGAGGGGAGAGGAAGAGGGGAGAGAGAGAGAGAGAGGGAAAAGGTGAACGAACGAGGGGAGAACAGGAGGAATAAAGGAAAGAGGAAGAGAAAAATAAGGGGAGAGGATTTGGAGGGGAGAGGGGAAGGGGAGAGAAGAGAGAGAGAGAAAGAGAGAGAGAGAATATTGGACAAGATGACTTATATAGCAGTCTTCTTAAAAGTAATTTGCTTGATTTTAAGTAATTTGTTTATATAATTCCTTAAACTTATTTATGCTTAAAGTTATCAAGTTAAATATTTATAATACATATTCAATTTTCATTTTTTCCATAACTTTTTGCACACTCCATTTACCTGTTATGAAGCCTCGGACCGGGACTGACCAAAAGGTGACGACTAAGGATCGAACAAAGGGCATGATAAGGATAGCTACTTGGAATGTAAGGGGTGCAAATGATGAGGTGAAAGAGAGATTGTCCAGGTGCTTGAGGGTGCGCAAGTGGATGTATGTGGATTAACTGAAACTAAATGGATGGAGAGTGTTAGAGAATGGGAGTATGGATGGGGCATATGCGCTGGAGTAGGTGAGACTGAGAGGGCAAAAGACGGAGTGTGTATTGTTGTGAGTAACAGATGGAAGGAGAATGTAAGAGAGTATGGATCAGTTGGCTCAAGGATTGTGTGGGTAAGATTGAAAGTTGGACTACAAATGTGGGCGATTGTGTGCTTGTATGCGCCAACGAAAGGTCGTGCAAGCAGAGTGAGAGAAGAGTTCTGGACAAATGTGGAAGTGTGCATGGAAAAGTTTGAAAGGATTGAGAGAGTGTTTTTGATTGGAGATATGAATGGAAAAGTAGGGAATGTGAAGGTGGATGGAGTAGTTGGTGAGTGGGGTGTGCCTGCAGAGGTGGATGAGAATGGCAGTGCTTTAGTGGACATTTGTGCTGGAGCCAATACCCTTTTCAGGCACACAATGATCTATACATATATGTGGCGAGTGATGAGAAGGGTGGTTGGCGAACAGAATGAACGGACTCTGACTTCACTACCACCTCTTCCATTCCACCGTTGCAGTCCCCCAATGGAAATCTAGTAAGTGACCCAGGTGGAAAAGCCAATCTTCTTGTTGATTTTTTTTTTCAACAGACTCAACCCTTACTACAGAAAACCACAATATTCCTGTACTTGATTTTGATTCCCCTCAAATACTCCTTTCATGATTCACACCAGATACGTACAAGCTGTATTACAGAATCTCTCAGCAGACAAAGCCACTGGTCCAGATGAAATTCCTTCAATAGTACTTAAAAATTGCTCCTCAGTGGTGGCTCCTGTATTGGCAAAATTTTTCCGCTTATGCATCCGTACCTCAAGTTTTCCAGCCCCTTGGAAAGAAGCAAATATCCATCCTGTTCCTAAAAATGGGGCAACTTCTGATCCATCAAACTAAAGACCAATCGCTATAACTTCCATTCTCGGTAAAGTTTTTGAGACACTAATTAACAAACACATAGTCAAGCATCTAGAGATCAATAAATTAATCAATGATCGGCAATATGGATTTAGACAAGAACGTTCAACTGTAGACATTCTTTGCCTTCTTACCCATCAGATTAACAAAACAATAGACCAACATAGTGAAACACACACAGTAGCACTTGATATATCAAAAGCATTTGACAGTATGACACCAGGCCTTATTGTCTAAGATGTCACACTATGGCCTTGCATCACTGGTTCCTCTGATTTCTTCTTACCTTCATAACAGGATAATACGGGTCATGATAGATGGAATATTTTCCCAGTTTCATTCCATAAATGCTGGCGTACCTCAGGGATCAGTTTTGGTGCCAACCCTCTTTCTCATTCATATAAATGACCTCCTATCTGTCACTCACAACCCAATACACTCTTATGCTGATGACTCGACCCTTCATAGTTCTTTCACATTTAGTACCTCCTTTACACAATTTGATATTATAAATTCCAAATAAACACAGCAATTTCTCTGAACCAGGACCTTTTTAAAATTAATCAATGGGGACAAACAAATCTGGTCTCATTTAATGCTCAGAAAACTAAATACATTAATTTCTCCAACAGAAAGAATCCCTCAGATTCTCACACAATTTTAAATGATGTCAGTATTCCCATATCCACTACAATTGATATCCTAGGTGTTACTCTAAACCCCAACCTAAGCTGGACAGCTTATGTTAAATCCCTTGCTAAAAATGCTTCTAAAAAACTGGGACTTATGTACAGAGTTCGTGAGTTCTTCACTGACGAGCAGATGGCCACAATATACAAAAGTCATGTGCGTTCTCAGATCGAATACTGTTCACCACTGTGGAGTGGATGTGGAGCGGTTGCATTGAGGCAGTTGGACAAAATTCAAAATAAAGCCATTAGATTAATCAATAATCCTGCCACCACGCAGGACTTTCCTCCATTATCAGTAAGCAGAGATGTTGCTTCTTTAGCACTATTTTACCAATATTTTTACCGTAAGTGCTCTGATGAACTTGCTTCAATTGTGCCTCCCCTTCACATTTTCTCCCGAAATATTCGGGCAGCTGGGAGCGCCCATGAACTCACACTCTCTCCCCCACAATGCAGAACCTCTGCTTATCAAAATTCATTTATCCCCAGAACTACTACTCTCTGGAATTAACTTCCTGGGAGTTGTTTCCCACAAACATTTAATCCACTTCAATTTAAATCCAGTTGTTATAAATATTGTATGAATGGAGGATGCCTTTAGGCAGATGGACTTACTTTTTATTTCCTATGTTTTTCCTTCCTCCATTCATTCCCCTAAAAAAAAAAATGTGTGTGTGTGTGGATGACAGGATGAGAAGGTGAGTGGTGGATGCAAGAGCACATGCAGGATGGCGGAGTGGACTTGCTGGTGGTCAGAGTCAGTGCCCAAACGAAATGGAGAAATAGAAGAAGGGAAGGACAGGAGGAAGTAGTGCATACAAGGAGGGTGGAAAGGTTACAAGAGGATGGAAAAAAGGGAGAATATAGGAGGGAAGTGGAGGAGCTATTGGGTAAAATATGGATTGGAGCAGATGGGGGACGTGGAAGGTGTGTGCAAGATATTCACAGAAGAAATCAGTGCAGCATGTGAGGTGGTGTGTGGGGTGAAGAGAAGACGAAAGGGGGTGCAAGGAACGGCATGGTGGACTGAAGAGGTGAGACAGGCTGTGGCACAAAAGAAGAAAGCATATAGTGAGTGGATGAGAAACAGAGGCGTGGAAGAAGCTGAGAGAGAAAGAGAGAGAGAGAGAGAGAGAGAGAGAGAGAGAGAGAGAGAGAGAGAGAGAGAGAGAGAGAGAGAGAGAGAGAGAGAGAGAGAGGTAATGAGCAGTGTGGATGTGGTGGGGAGATAAGTTGGAGTCTATTGTGAACGCTTCCCCCCCAACCCCCTCTGGGATTAAGGGGGAGGGAAGAAAGGGAGGAGGAGGCGGAGAGGTAGAGGGAGAAGAAAAGGGAGGAAAGGGAGGAGAAGAGGGGAAAGAGGGGGGAGAAAATAGAGGAAAGAAAGGGAGGGTGAGGGAGGAAGTATGACCAAAGGGGGAGAGAGAGAGAGAGAGAGAGAGAGAGAGAGAGAGAGAGAGAGAGAGAGAGAGAGAGAGAGAGGGGGGGGAAGGTAAACAAACAATAAGGGATCGAGCAGAAGTAGGGAGGAAGGTAGGGAGGAAAGGCAGGCAGGCAGGGAGGAAAGGGAGGAGTGAAGGAAGAGGTGAGAGAGGGAGAAGGAGGATGGAAGGGAGAGGCGAGGAAGGGAGCAAATCAGGGAGTAGATAGTTGGGGAGAAGGG
>NC_137058.1:2155000-2157500 GCF_032717465.1 Coenobita brevimanus
CCTGGAAGAAGAAGGAAAGAGCTTTAATTACAGGTAAACGCGGTATTGTCATTGACTGAGTTTGATATTTGTAGGTTCATCATCATCATCATCATCATTATCACCATCATCACCATCCTCATTATCATCATCAACACCATCATTACCATCATCATCACCATCACCATCATCATCATTACCATCACCATCATCAACATTACCATCATCATTATCATCGTCACCACCTCCACCATCATCATCATCATCACCATCAGTATCTTCATCATTATCATCATCATCATCATCACCACCATCACCATCAGTATCTTCATCATTATCATCATCATCATCATCATCACCACCACCACCACCACCACCACCACCATCATCACCACCACCATCACCACCATCATCATCATTATCATCACCATCATCACCATCACCACCAATGGACGCTGTGTAGTATATTAAAGCAAACAAGATCTAATATAACTGATGAGTCAAAATACACCATTCGTCTCCCTTCCCCCTGACGAGGCCCTGTGGGGGTTTAGGTGGCTGGATGAGGGGTGTTGCGCCCCCCGATTGCATGTTGCAGAGGGAGGCAGGGGGGAGGCAGGTGGGGGAGGAGTGGGGAAGACAGGGAGGGAGGGAGGGGAAGGAATGGGGAAGAAGGGTGAATGGAAGGGTAAGGGAGAGTGGAAGGAAGGCAAGATGGGGGAGGGTGGGGGAGGGGTGGGGAAGACAGGGAGGGAGGGACGGGGAGGAATGGGGAAGAGGAGGCAGGGGAGAGGCAGGGTAGGGAAGAGAGGACAGGGAGGGGGTAGAGGGGGAAGGAAAGCGGGGGAGGCAGGGTAGGGGAGACGAGGTGAGGGTGGGGGAGACTGGGAGAGAGAAGAATGAAGGAATGAGGGTGGGGAGGGGAAGAGTGGGGAGGGAGGGTGGGGAGCGAGTGGGGAAGGGAGGCAGTGAGGCAGGCTGAAGTGAAATAGGCAGGGGTAGGCAAGGTAAGGCAGAGAATATGAAACGAACAGTGGTAGGTAGGTAGGTAGGAAGGTAGGTAGGTGGGTAGGCAGGTATAGGGAGGAAGAATGATGGGAGAAAGAAAGAGGAAGGCAGGTAGTGATTAGTAAGGTGAGACAGGTAGATCAGGTAGGCAGGTAAGGTGAGGCAGGTAGAAGGCAGGTAGGTAGAGGTGAGGCAGGTAGAAGGCGTATCCTCTTTACTGTCACCCTCTCACACTCGGAACAACTCTGTGTGTGTGTGTATGTGTGTGTGTGTGTACGTATTCTACCCTTCCGTACATGCTATATCTTTCGTTATAGCGGCCGTATTTCGTGTTCGTTATAGCGGCCGTATTTTATTTTTCGTTATAACGGCTGTATTTTGAGCCTGACTTACGGTGTCGGGGAAAGCCATCGAAATTTGTCATTGTTAGTGCCTGGGAGAGAGAGAGAGAGAGAGAGAGAGAGAGAGAGAGAGAGAGAGAGAGAGAGAGAGAGAGAGAGGAAGGGGAAGAGGGAACGAAGAAGGAAAGAGGGAGGTGAACTGAAGAAAAGAGGGAGGGAAGGAGAGGGAGGGAAGGAGAGGGAGGGAAGGAGAGGGAAGGGGAAAGGGAGGGAGAGGGAGAGGCATAAGTGTGTGGAGAGGAGGTAGAGGAGGGAGAGGAGGAAGAAAAGAAGGAGGAAGGAAGGAAAAAACAAGAGGAATGGGAAGAAAAGAGGGATGCAATGGAAGGAGAGAGAGAGAGAGAGAGAGAGAGAGAGAGGGAGAGGTATTGGAGAAGAAAGTTTCCTCAGTTCCTTCCCTAAGTTTTAATCTCCGAACTCCTTAACCGGAGGAAAGAGAGAGAGAGAGAGAGAGAGAGAGAGAGAGAGAGAGAGAGAGAGAGAGAGAGAGAGAGAGAGAGAGAGTAGGTGTGTGGTGACTGGCGGGGGTGGAGGAGGGGTGATGGATGAGGTGGATAGGGGAGTGGGGGAAAGGATGGGACGTAGTGGATGGGAGTGAGGTGGATTAGCAGGATGGGGGGGATGGGAGAGGATGTGCGGGGTGAGAATGGGGCCTGGAGGATGATGGGGAGAAGTGGGGGAGGGGGGTTGAATGACGGGGTGGAGGTGGGAGTAAGGGGGAAAGACGCAGTTGATGGAGAGGTTGAAGAAGTGGCACAGAAACAGGTGAGGGAGTGAGGGATAGGGGTGCTAAATGGGGGAGTTGGAGGGGGGGGGGAAGGATGGGGAGTGGAAGAAATAGACAGGGGTGGAATATAGAGGAAGGATGGGTGGAAAGATGGGGGGGGGGGATGGAGGAGGAAGATGAGTAGCTGAAGGTAAATGGGGAATAAAAGGTGAAAGGTGTAAGCAGGTGTGTATGGAATATGAGGCGTAATAATGGGGTGAATAATAGGGAAAGGTGGGGAATGGGAGTAAATGGGAAGGACCTAGGATGAGGGAAATAGGGCGTAGATAATGGGGGGAAGGTGGGGGAAGAGGTAAATGAGGAGGGGGGTGAATAGGGAGAGGGA
>NC_137058.1:2160000-2182500 GCF_032717465.1 Coenobita brevimanus
ATCAAAACTCAAAAGGGAGAGATGGCAATTCTAGGCCAAGTTAGAGTGAAAGGAGTATAGCATCCGGTCCTCACACCTGCGCAACACCTCACCGGAAGGCGGGTCATTACCAGGAGGGGGAGAAATGTGCCAGTTTTCGGATATAGGATACAGGTGGGAACGTACACACAACTCACCTGTATGGATTTCGGATACCTGGGAGGGAAGGTAGGTACGGAGGCTGCGTCCGTCCAAATACACAATACAATGCCTTATACAGCACCTTATTCCTTACGGTACCTTATACATTACCTTATATATCACCTTCCTCCTTACCTTAAAGATTACCTTATTCCTTACACCTCGCCTCATAAACACCTTACACCCCGAAAGGAAACTGTAGGCAAAAGACAGCAATATTTTCCTAGTTTATTGACAGTGCAATTTAAATCTGTCTTTCCTTTAGATTTCTTTATATCTCTAATTTTGCGTTTACCCAGGAAAAAAAAAAAATGTAAATGAACTACTCTACAACGCGTCTATCGTAATGCCTATATGCTGTGACGTTAAACTGATCTATGTGTGCCTGTAATATACCCCATTCCCTCCGTCAGCCATTCAGATACATCACCAGCCTAGCAAGGTGGCCCAATACTAAGAAGAGACACTGCAAATTAACTAAAACAAAGCCTGTCCAACCCAATCTCTCTACAATGGGAAGTAAAATTGATCTACGTGGACTTTGGTTACCTCTCATTTCCTCAGGTATTAATAATCTATCTATCATCGAGACTGATGTGGGTGAAAGCGAAATTTGAACGTGAGTTGTGGGTGTTTGTGAGTGCATATGGGCCTGGTAGTGAAAGGGATGAACAAGAGAGGGAGTCTTTCTGGAATGATGTTGATGAGTGTCTGCAGAGTTTTGGAGCGAATGTGAATGTGGTAATGATGGGAGATCTGAATGCTAGAGTGGGAAATGTAGCAGTTGAAGGCGTAGTTGGTATGCATGGTGTGCCTGGAAGAAATGAAAATGGGGAACGAATGATAGCGATGTGTGTTGAGCGAGAGATGGTGATTGGGAATACGCTGTTTGAGAAGAAAGATATTTATAAGTATACATGGGTGAGACAGGAGGGTGGAAGGGTTGTTGATAGAGCCTTGATGGACTATGTGGTTGTGTCTAGGAATGTAATAGGAAGATTGTTGGATGTGAGAGTTCTGAGAGGGGAGGGTGGAGGTATGTCTGACCACTACCTGGTGGAGGGAAAGTTAAGAGTAGGTAAGAGATGGGTGAGAGCTAGGAGGGTTAGGTGTGGCAGGGAGGTTTTGAAAGTGAGTGAGTTGGATAAAAGAGAGAAAAAGATAGAGTATCAGGAGAAATTGAAAGATGAGTGGAACGCAGTGAAAGATCGGGAAAATGGCAGCGTGGAGGAGGAATGGCAGTTATTTAAGAGTGCTGTGGTGGGGCATGCAGAAGAGGTGTGTGGTGTGAGACGTGTGGGTGGTGGTGTAAGAAAAGGAAGTGAATGGTGGTGCAAGGAAGTAAGTATGGCTGTGGCTGAGAAGAGACGGGCATATGAAGTGTGGCTGCAGAGAAAGGATGAGATGTCATATGAAAGGTATAAGGAAAAGAGGAATAGAGCGAGAAGGGCTGTGCGTGATGCTAAAGTGGCAGCAGATGAGAGGTGGGGTAGGCGGCTGACAGAGAATTTTCAACAGAATAAGAAAATGTTTTGGAAGGAGGTGAAAAGGGTGCGAAAGGGAGAATCTGGGAAGGAAGAACGAGTAAAAGCAGAGGATGGAAGGATGTTAATTGAGATGGATGCAGTAAGGAAGAGATGGGCAGAGTATTTTGAAAGATTGTTAAATGTAGAGGAGGAAAGGGTGGCTGAGATTGTGGCGGATGGAAGGGTGCAAGGAATAAATGTGTTGGGAGAGTTGAATGATTCTTTGATCACGAAGGAAGAAGTGGAGAAGGCAGTAAAGGATATGAAAACAGGGAAAGCTGCAGGTATGGATGGGTGTGCTGTGGAATGCCTGAAGGGTGGTGGAGTGACTATTGTTGACTGGTTATTAAGATTGTTGAATGTGTGCTTTGAGAAAGGTATGGTGCCAATTGACTGGGCAAGTGCTTGTGTGGTCCCGTTGTATAAAGGCAAGGGTGATAAGTATGAATGTACTAGCTTTAGGGGTATAAGTCTGTTGAGTGTTGTAGGTAAAGTGTATGGTAGAGTGTTAATTATGAGAGTTAGAGAGGGTACAGAGGGAGTAATTAGTGATGAGCAGTGTGGCTTTAGGAGAGGGAGGGGATGCGTTGATCAGGTGTTTGCTGTGAGACAAGTGTGTGAAAAGTATTTAGCGAAAGGCAAGGATGTGTTCTGGGCATTTATGGATTTAGAGAAAGCGTATGATAGAATTGATAGGGAGGCTTTGTGGACTGTTTTAAGATTGTATGGACTTGATGGTAGGTTACTAAAAGGGGTGAAAAGTTTTTATATAAATAGTAGAGCGTGTGTAAGAGTGGGAAATGCTGTGAGTGATTGGTTTCCCGTGAGAGTGGGGCTGCGACAGGGATGTGTGATGTCGCCTTGGTTGTAATATTTACATGGATGGTGTTGTAAGGGAGGTGAATGCAAGAGTTTTAGGTGGTCTGAGTCTGGTAAATGTTGATGGTGGAGAGTGGAATCTGAAGCAGCTGCTGTTTGCAGATGATACTGCACTGGTGACTGATTCAGAGGAGAGATTGAGACAGTTGGTAGAGGAGTTTGGAAGGGTGTGTGAAAGGAGGAAATTGAAAGTAAATGAGAATAAGAGTAAAGTGATGAAGTGTACGAGGTTGATAGATGGTAGGGGGATGAATATAGTTTTGAATGGTGAGTTGCTTGAGGAGGTAGATTGTTTTAAATATCTAGGGTCACATGTTGCTGTGGATGGAAGAATAGATGCAGAAGTGAAGTTTAGAATAAATGAAGTAGGAAAGGTGCTGGGAGGAATGAAAAAAGTGTTTAAATGTCGTTCGCTTAGAATGGATGTAAAGAGAAGGCTGTATGAGGGTGTTGTGGTACCGACTGCATTATATGGGGCTGAAACATGGAATGTGGGTGTAGCAGAGAGGAAAAGTTTGAATGTAATGGAGATGAGATGTCTGAGGAGTATGTGTGGAGTGACGCGTATGGATCGAGTGCGAAATGATGAAGTGCGAAGGAGAACTGGAGTTGTTCGGGAGATGGTTGGTAGAGTTGAGCAGAGGGTGTTGCAATGGTTTGGGCATATGGAGAGAATGGATAATGAACGATTGGTGAAAAAGATAACTAGATCTGATGTGAGAGGTGTAAGGCTGAGAGGGAGACCACGAATAGGATGGATGGACAGTGTGAAGAGAGCGCTGGATGCGAGAGGGATGTCTGTTGAGCAAGGAAGAGTGGCTGTGCGTGACAGAAATAAATGGAGAGAAATTGTGAATGAATAAGTGATGACGCAGCCCTGAGGGGATATTCTCTCGCATTTGGTCTGATCAGCTAGTCAGGTCAGGTGCGGGTAAGGGGATGGGTCTGTTATGATGTGGAAGGGGTAAACCAGTTCTGCTGTCGGGCCCTGCTGCGGATGTCACTGATTGCATTGCGCAGTTGACCCTTGTGCGGTGTGATGCGGTGAGGATCTGTCCGTTCTCCCCTTTGGGGCTAAGATGCGAATGAATGTGTTTGAATGGATGGGTAAATGGAGAGTGAGTCGTCCTGTCTCGGCTACCTCCCTTTCCTTGGGGGAAGCAGCCTAGGTATATAGATAGATAGATAGATCTATCTATCTATTGCCAAACGCCCTACTCCCATACGGGGTGGCCACAAGCATATCGCCTCCACGTCGCCTTGTCCCCCGCCATTTCACTGCCCTGCTCCCAGCTCACGCACCCCCTCCCTCATATACCTCTCCGCTCCATCCCTCCATCGCATCCTTGGCCTCACCCCTCCCTCTCTCCCCCTCTCCACCTCACTCACATACACTCTCCTCGTCAGTCTCTCACTCTCCATCCTCTCCACGTGGCCAAACCACCTCAATTTGTAATAAGCTTGAGCAAATTGGCAACTAGACGCTTTACTAAGAAGAGAAACGGTAAGCATCCTAAATTACAACCCATTTGGCCTTCATCTCTCCATAAGGTAGGTAGAATTTGTCTCCATCTCTCCATAAGGTAGGTAGAATTTGTCTCCATCTCTCCATAAGGTAGGTAGAATTTGTCTCCATCTCTCCATAAGGTAGGTAGAATTTGTCTCCATCTCTCCATAAGGTAGGTAGAATTTGTCTCCATCTCTCCATAAGGTAGGTAGAATTTGTCTCCATCTCTCCATAAGGTAGGTAGAATTTGTCTCCATCTCTCCATAAGGTAGGTAGAATTTGCCTCACTCTGCTCACCATGTTTTTTTCCTCCCACTTCCCCAGGCAATTCAGATTCTTGACCAAACTGGCAACTCTGGCACCATACTAAGAAAAGAAACTAATCCACGCAACATAAGAGCTTCTCCATATTAACTTACCTGTAATGGGAGGTAAAATTGTCTCCCTGTGCATCTCTCTCCTCCCTTTCCCTCCTTCCCTCCCTAGCTATTCAGAATTTTGACCAGAGCGGCGAGTAGGCGAAGATGGGCAGGGGGATGAGACGCGCGGGCCGTAGTGTATCACCCAACCAATAGATGGCGCTGACATCTAGGGCGTCGGTAAAACAAGCGGGATTTAGAACAGGAGGAGGAGGAGGAGGAAGAGGAGGAGGGCGAGGAGGAGGAGGAGAGTGCCAGGAGGTATCGAGTCTCCTTTGAAATATCAGACCATCAGTTTTTAAGGCCAAAATTTTTCCTTTTTCTTCTCAATGTCTGGAGATGACTCGTATGTTTCCTTCAAGACGGTGAGGTGTGGGAGGGAGGTGGAGGTTGAGGAAGGGAGAGGCTAAGGTGGGGAAAAGGAGGTTGAGGAAGGGAGGGGTTAAGGTGGGGAAAAGGAGGTTGAGGAAGGGAGGGGTTAAGGTGGGGAAAAGGAGGTTGAGGAAGGGAGAGTTTGAGGTGGGGCAAAAGGAGGTTGAGGAAGGGAGAGGGTTGAGGTGGGATGAGGTGTTAAGAGGAGAGCTTTGAGTGGGGTGAGAGGAGGAGAATGAGGTGGGAGAGAGAGAGAGAGAGAGAGAGAGAGAGAGAGAGAGAGAGAGAGAGGAGGCTTCATATGTCTCCTGCAGGGTGTGTGTTGAAGAGAGTGCGATAGTGTGTGGTGCTGAGGCGTAAACAGATGGTGTGTCGTAGTGATGGATGTGTGTGTGTGTGTGTGTGTGTGTGTGTGTGTGTGTGTCCTTCCCTCCCTTCCATCTTACCCTGTGTGTGTGTGTGTGTGTGTGTGTGTGTGTGTGTGTGTGTGTTCTCTCCTTCCTTCTCCAATTTACTCCTCCTCCTGTTCCTTCCACTTCTTTCCTTCCTTCCTCACTTCCTTCCCTCCCCACCATTCCTTCCTTCCTCTTCCACCTATCCTTCCCTCCTTCCTTCTCCTCCTACTCTTTCCTTCATCCTCCTTCACTCATCTTAAAACTTCTCAAGGAATCAGATCACTCCTTCCCTACCTCGTATTTTTGTCTTTCCTTCCTTCTTTCCTTCACTCCCTCCATTTTTCCCTCTCCTTTCCTCCTCTTTCCTTCCTTCTTCCCTACCTCTCTTCCGTCCGCCATTCCTTCATATCACATTGACTCTCCTTAAAACCCTTTTCTCCTTCCTCTCTCTCTCGCTTTCTCTCTCTCTCTCTATGCCTCTTCTTCCCTCTCCCTCCTCCTCCTTCATCCCTCCTTCGCTTCTAGTCTTCCTTCATATACTTTTCTTCCTTCCTCACTTCCTTCACATTTACTCTTCTCTCTTCCCTCCCTCCATCCCTCCTTCGCTCTCAGTCTTTCTCTAAATCATACTCTTCCTTCCTCTCCCTCTCTCCCTTCTTCACTTCCTTCCCTATCCTCCCTCCATACTGCATCTCCCTGCCTCCCTTTCAGTCTTGCTCCCTTCATGTTTACTTTCTCTCTCCCTGTTCTCCCTACCCTTCCTCTTCAACTCCCTTCTTCCGTCACTCACTCCCTAACTCCCTCCCTCCTACCGTGTTTACTCTCTCTCTCTCTCTCTCCCCTCCACATCACTACCTCCCTCTCTCTTTACTCCCTTCTGCTCCCTCCTCATTCCCTTCCCTACACTCCCTTCTTCCCTCTCTTCCTTCCTTTTTCCTCTCCCTCCCCTTCTTTCCTTCCTTCCACACTACTCTCTCCCTCCTCTCCTCCATATCACTCCCTTCCTCCCCTTGTCAATCCCTCCTCTCTACTCCCCTTCCTCCATCCCTCCCTTCCTTCCATATCTTGTTCTCTCTCTTCCCTCCCTTCCTTCCCTTCCTCCTTCCCTCCCTCTCACGTTTAGTCCCTCCCTCCTCCCCTATTCCATATCACTCCTTTTCTCCCCTTTTCAATCTCTCCCCTCTCCTCCTCTTCTTCCATACTTCCTTCCCTCCCATCCCTTCTTCCCTATTGCCATACCACCTTCCTTCCTTCCATACCTCCTTCCCTTCTTCCATACCTCCTTCCTTCCTTCCATACCCCCCTCCTTCCATACATCCTTCCTTTCTTCCATACCTCCTTCCCTTCTTCCATACATCCTTCCTTCCTTCCATACCCCCCTCCTTCCATACATTCTTTCATCCATACCTCCTTCCCTTCTTCCATACCTCCTTCCCTTCTTCCATATCTCCTTCCTTTCTTCCATACCCCCCTCCTTCCATACCTCCTTCCTTTCTTCCATACCTCCTTCCTTTCTTCCATACCTCCTTCCCTTCTTCCATACCACCTTCCTTCCTTCCATACCCACCTCCTTCCATACCTCCTTCTCTTCTTCCATACCTCCTTCTCTTCTTCCATACCTCCTTCCCTCCCTTCCTTCCCTCCCTCCTTCCCTCCCTCTCATATTTACCCTCTCCTCTCACCTCTGTTTACCTCTCCACCCTCCTTCACTACCTTACCCTCTTCACCATAACAGCTATTCCCGTTTTCTATATGTCAGGGGAGACTGCCTTACACCTCCTCTTCACCGATTTATTCTACTAACCTTCAGAAATAACTCATACAAAGGAGGGAGGCTGCCTTAACACCTCTTTCTAAGCGACTTGTTTTGAGTATAACACATTAATAAATAAATAAGAAAATAATAGAGAAAAGGATATCAAGTGTAAAACAAACAATAAATCGCTAAGAAAACGGCGCTACGAAGCCTCCTACGCCACTAAGAATTCATCCACCCAAATAAATCCCCTAGATAAATCCCCCAAATAAATACCCAGATAAATCCCGCAGATAAATCCCCCAGGTAAATCCCTGATAAATCTCCCAGGTAAATCCCCCAGATAAATCTCCCAGGCAAATCCCCAGATAAACCTCCCAGATAAATCCCATAGATAAATCCCCCAGATAAATCCTATAAATAAATCCCTCAGATAAATTTCATAGATAAATCCCCAGATAAATCCTTTCGGCCATTGTCTCGCCGGATTAGGAGGATTATCATCATTATTATCATGTATGAATATGTGTGTGTGTGTGTGTGTGTGTGTGTGTGTGTGAGAGAGAGAGAGAGAGAGAGAGAGAGAGAGAGAGAGAGAGAGAGAGAGAGAGAGAGAGAGAATCATAGTTTTTGTAAGATTTAGGATCTGTCTAAAGCAAGGCCCTGATAACGTAAAGTCAGTCTTTGTAATGGTCTCTCTCTCTCTCTCTCTCTCTCTCTCTCTCTCTCTCTCTCTCACACACACACACACACACACACACACACACACACACACACACATTATTTCTCGCTTCACCTTCCTTCATCTTCACTTTTTCTTCCTCTTTCACTTTCACCTCTTCAAACTCTTACTCTCTCTCTCTCTCTCTCTCTCTCTCTCTCCCTTTCAAATTTCCCCTCCCTCCCCCTCCCATGGCCTCTCCCTCTCTCTCTCCTCCTTCGATCTTCCTCCGTCTCTCCCATCCCATTTTCGTTCACCCTCTCTCTCATCCATATTCCGTCTCTCCCTCTCTCATTCCATACCTCCAGTGCCTCTCTCTCTCCCTCTCTCTCTCTCTCTCTCTCTCTCTCTCTCTACCTCCACGCCCTTAGAGATGAAAGGAAGAACAGAAATTCAAGTACAAAGGAAGTCTTTGAAAACAATAATTGTACACATAGGGAAGGAGGAGGAGGAGGAGGAGGAGGAGGAGGAGGAGGAGGAGGAGGAGGAAGAGGAGGAAGGGCCATCTTGTCGGGTAGTGGTTAGGGCTGGGACCCGCTGACCGGAAGAACGCGAGGGCAGTCCAAGCCTCCGTACTTCCTTCTTACATTCAACATGACTAGTAACCAAGGAGACTCATTCTTACCTCACAGTGAAGGGCCATCGAGTCTCAGGGAATAAATCGCTTATTTATTCACGTCAAGGGACTGGTCTAGATCCGTCAGGCGATCATTACCTGGGTTCGTATTCTCCCCAGGTAAGGAAGCTCCCTAACACCTCCTCCTTAGCGATTTATTTTTGGGTATGGCTGGTTAATATCCTTTTGTACGTTATTTATGCAGAGTATGGCGATATTGGAAGGATTTATGTGACACGGAAGAAAGTGATAATAATAAGCAAAATAAATCGCTTGGAAAAAGGTGTTAGGAAGCACACTGAATAAAACCAAATATATAATCGGGGTGAAGAGGGCAAGGCAGGATGGAGGTTCGATTTTATATATATCTACTTATCTGTCCATCTATCTATCTATCTGACTATCTATCTATTTATCTATCTATCTATCTGTCTACACATATCTAGGTATTAAACTATCTATCTGTCTAATTATCTATCTATCTATCCATCCATCTATCTATCTATCTATCTATCTATCAATCTATCTATTTGCCTACCTATCTACCTATCTATCTATCTACCTATCTATCCATCTATCTATCTCTGTCATCAATTCAATCCATCTTTTATCCCGAAAACGCAGGTGCAGTGAAGAGGTTGGAAGGAGAGGGGGAGGGGGGTGGGGGAGGGGGTCAGGGGGGTGGGGGAGGGGGTCAGGGGGTGAGGGAGGGGGTCAGGAGTGGGGGGGATTGCAAGGATTAATGTTAAAAGCCGAGCCTCTTGTGGGGGGAAGTGGGGGTCTCTCTCTCTCTCTGTCTGTTTGTCTCTCTCACAGCTGAATAAAACAATCTGAAGCCTATTACCTGTTACCTATTACCTGTTACCTATTACCTGTTACCTGTTACCTATCACCTGTTACCTATTACCTATTACCCGTTACCCATTACCCATTACCTGTTACCTATTACCTATTACCCATTACCATTACCTGTTACATATTACCTGTTACCTATTACCTATTACCTGTTACCTATTAACTATTACCCGTTACCTATTACCTGTTACCTATTACCTATTACCAGTTACCTATTACCTATTACCATTACCTGTTGATACGTAATAATTAGGATTGCAACATAAGCAGCATTGAAAATTACCAGGCTTGTGTTGCATGGCTGGGCGGCGGATCCACCTGGTTATATCAGTGCCACCACGTGAAGGCGTCTGGTTAATTAAATACACCTGAAGAGCTTAATGAGGGCTAATTAAGGTGTGGGAAGCAATTACGTACAGGTAGCCGCCTGATAAATGACCCTGGTAGTTAGTCCTTCCGCTGAGTAATGGTGAGGTTCGTAGGCCGTTAAGTAGGTCCCCCAACGCCTTCTCCTAAGCGATTTAGTTTGCTTATTACACCTTACTGTCCTTCTCCGTGTAACAGGAGTCATTCTAATATCGCCATACTCTGCATAGTTAACGTGCAAAATGATATTAACCCGCCGTATCCAAAAATAAATCGCTACGGAAAAGGTGTTAGGGAGCTTCCTCAACAGACAAAATATCAGGCCAATGTGAAGTGTTATTCGTGTCCCAAAAGAAGGTTCCCAAGCACCCCTTCCTTAGCGATTTATTTTTAGATGTGTCTGGTTAATATCCTTTTTGTATGATAAATTTGAAGAGTATAGTGATATTGGAAGAATTTATGTAGCACTGAAAAGGATAATAAGGTGTAATGAGCAAAATAAATCGCTTAGGAAAAGGTGTTAGGGAGCTTTATCAACCGACGAGAAGGCAGGATCTAGGAAGTGATGGAGAGAATGGAACGAGGAACAGGGAGGAGGAGGAGGAGGAGGAGGAGGAGGAGGAGGAGGAAAAGAAGAAGAAGAAGAAGAAGAAGAAGAAGAAGAGGAGGAGAAGGAGGAGGAGAAGAAGAAGAAGAAGAAGAAGAAGAAGGAGGAGGAGGAGGAGGAAGAAGAGGAAAAGTGACAGAGGGAAGAAGAAGGAAGAGACAGGAAGAGGAGGGGACTGGGTGTGGAGAAGAAGAAGGAAGAGAAGGGAGAAGGAAAGGGAGAAGAAGAACAAGAGGAGAAAAGGAAGAGGTCGGAAGAGAAGGGAGAGGAGGGAGGCGGATGAGGAGGGATGTGACAGGCTGACAGGCAAATAGACAGGAGTGAGAGACAGCAGAGGGAAAGGAACGTGGAAGAGAAGGAGCGTTTGGGAGAGAGGGAAGAGAGAGGAACAGGAGGAAGGAACGAGAGGATGACCTGAAGAGAGAGAGAGAGAGAGAGAGAGAGAGAGAGTGAGTAGGACAGACAGATTGACAGACGGACAGAGAGGGAGACAGACAGAAAGACAGAGAGACAGACAGACAGAGACAGACAGACAGAGAGACAGACAGACAGAGAGACGGACAGACAGAGAGACAGACAGACACAGACAGAAAGAGAGAGAGTGACAGAGACAGCCCTTACAGACACAGAAAAGAAAGCACAGAGACTGAAGAGGAGAGTGTTCCGGGACGAAAGGTATAACAGACACACAGACAGACAGACAGCAATCACAAAGACAGGGGGGGGGGTGAGGGATGGGAGGTATCAGACAGGGGGGGGGTCATTTGTCTGTCAGGTGTGTGGGGGCTAATTTACTAGGCCAGGTAGACGGAGAGATGGATAGGGAGAATGAGAGGGAGGGGGAGAGGGGTGGAAAGAGGAGACTGGGAGAGAAAGGGATGGAGATGGGGAGAGAGAGAGAGAGAGAGAGAGAGAGAGGGGGGGGGAAATAGTGGTAGTCAGTAATGCAATATAGAGTCTGTTCTTCCTCTTGCTCT
Source organism: Coenobita brevimanus (assembly GCF_032717465.1). Taxonomy (NCBI): domain Eukaryota; kingdom Metazoa; phylum Arthropoda; class Malacostraca; order Decapoda; family Coenobitidae; genus Coenobita; species Coenobita brevimanus. Next base: position 2,171,177 of record NC_137058.1, read on the forward strand.
CGCTACAACAATGGCAAGATCATATGACTGAGGGGAAAGGGAGGGGAGGGAGAGAAGGAGAGAGAAAGAGGGGAAGGAAGAGGAAGAGAAGAGAAGGAGGGGAAGGAGGATAAAGAGGAAAGGAAAGAGTAGAGTAGAGGAGAGAGGGAGGGAAGTTAGAGAAGGAAAGTGAAGAGATGAGGAGAGAGGGAAGGTAAAGAGGAAAGGAAAGAGAGGAGGAGGGCAGAGAAGGAGGGAAGGAAGGAAGATAAAGAGGAAAGGAAAGGGAACGGAAGAGGAGAGAGGGAGGGAAGGTAGCGAAAAAGGAGAGGAAAGGGAAAGGAAGATGAGGGAGGGAAGGAGGATAAAGAGGAGAGGAAAGGGAAGAGAAGAGGAGGGAAGGAAGGAAGGAAGATAAAGAGGAAAGGAAAGGGAAGAGAAAAGGAGAGAGGGAGGGAAGGAAGAGAAAGAGGAAAGGAAAGGAAAGGAAGATGAGGGAGGGAAGGAAGATAAAGAGGAGAGGAAAGAGAAGAGGAGGCGAGAGAAGGAGGTAAGGAAGGAAGATAAAGAGGAAAGGGAAGAGAAGAGAAGAGGAGAAAGGGGGAGTAGACTCAGTGAAAAGGACAAGGAAGAGGAAAGAAGAACAGGAAAACAAGGAAATAATCTAGTACACGATTTCAACAAGCCAGACGATTTTAGGAGGCACAGAGCGAGTCACAGAAATAAAGCCCTTCGTGAATAAAAACCAATCGTCATTTTTATAGAGCGACAGCAAAGTGGGACACAGATATAAAGAGGGAGTAGACTGGGGCATAGAATTAAGGGGAAAACAGACTTACACATCACATGCACGTCTAGGTTTATATTTTAGGTAAAACAGACGATTTTATTCAGCTGTGAGGCATAGAAATGAAGACCAGGATACTCAAACGTACTCTCTCTCTCTCTCTCTCTCTCTCAATTCTCTATCGTAACTCAGGCTTTGAATTGCAGGAAGGAGGCTTTCGATTCTCCTATTTCATGTCCTTATTTCATACTTAAATCTTAGTTACGAGGCGAGAACTACAGCAGGTGATAATTGTCTGAGTTCCCCGCACCAGAGTGTCCGTGAATAAAATAAAGAAAACCTAGAATAACGCAGAAATAAGTAAAAAAGAAACAGTCCCGCTAAAATAATGCTTGGTACGCGCCATCTTTGTTTACACTTTTGCGACGCGTGCCTCCATTCTCTATTGTTTCAAGGGGGGACGAGTCTAAACCTATTTTCCCTGTTTACAATCAAACGGGCATTGTTGTTTGACCTTTTGTGAATGTTTACGTTGCCAGAAGAAAAACTTTGGACGATAAAAATGTAAAGTTTGTTATATTTGCCTTGCACTATTACGGAATTAAGGTATATGTGTTTTTTTACCTTTTTTTTCTTGCAGTCTCCCCCCCTCTCTCTTCCTCTCTCTCTCTCTCTCTCTCTCTCTCTCTCTCTCGCTTTTCCGCTGACTTTTTTTTTATGCAATTGTTATACAGAGTGAAAATGAAATATACATGGCCTCTCTCTCTCTCTCTCTCTCTCTCTCTCTCTCTCTCTCTCACGACTGGCTGATGCTGTGTGGAGAGGTGAGGGAGGGGTGGGGAGGAGAGATGGGGTGATGGAAGGGTGAGGAGGGGAGAGATAGGGGTGATGGGGGGTGAGGTAGGGGTGAGAAGGGAGAAGAGGTTAGGAGAGGTGAGAAAATGTGAGAGAGGGGTGAGGCAGGGGTGAAGTAGGGTTTAGGCAGGGTGAGGCAGAGAATGGAGGGGTGAGGCAGGGGTGAGGCAGAGGATGGAGTATGAGGCAGGGGTGAGGCAGAGGATGGAGGTATGAGGCAGGGGTGAGGCAGAGGATGGAGGTGTGAGGCAGGGGTGAGGCATGGGATAGAAGTGTGTGGCAGGGGTGAAGTCGGGTATAGGCAGGGTGAGGCAGGGGATGGAGGTGTGAGGCAGGGATGAAGTTAAGAGGAGGCAGTGACCTAAGAATGGGTCATAGGAGCCTCATATTACTACTAATCACAAACACTCTCAAAGTCGATAAGGCAAGATAAAAGATAAGGGTAGGAACAGACACCATGGGGAGCTCATCCGCGGTGCCTATCTCCGAAATTTAAGCCTTTGACCCTGTGGGGGGAGGGGGGTATGCATCCACCACCCTGAAATACAAGGCCAGTCCATATTTACTTACAAACCCCTAACAACTCTTCCTTAGCGATTTATTTTATGGCTGGTTGATAGCCTTGTGTACGTTATTTATGCAGAGGAAGGTGACACTAGGTAACACAGAAGAGCAAGGTGTAATAAACAAAATAAATCGCTTAGGAAAAGGTGTTAGGGAGCTTCCTCAGCCTTAATGGAGGAGGGTTAGCTGCCCGCACTAGGATTCGTACCCCGTTTTTTTTTCTTTTTGTTTTTTGAGAGTGAGAAATGTGTGTGTGTGTGTGTGTGTGTGTGTGTGTGTGTGTGTGTGTGTGTGTATGTGTACTAAAATAAGAAGCGCGATATTACAGACCACAATAGTACGTGTGTGTGTGTGTGTGTGTGTGTGTGTGTGTGTGTGTGTGTGTGTAATCTATCAGACCTCTCACAGCTTTGAAATATTAACTAGGAGAGGAGAAAAAGATGCTACTATTGCTCATTCCTCCCTTAAATATTGCTCACTGCTCCCTTAAATATTTCTCACTGCTCCCTTAAATATTGCTCATTGCTCCCTTAAATATTGCTCATTGCTCCCTTAAATATTGCTCATTGCTCCCTTAAATATTGCTCATTGCTCCCTTAAATATTGCTCATTGCTCCCTTAAATATTGCTCATTGCTCCCTTAAATATTGCTCATTGCTCCCTTAAATATTGCTCATTGCTCCCTAAAATATTGCTCATTGCTCCCTTAAATATTTCTCATTCCTCCCTTAAATATTGCCCACTGCTCCCTTAAATATTGCCCACTGCTCCCTTAAATGTTGCTCATTGCTCCCTTAAATATTGCTCATTGCTCCCTTAAATATTGCTCATTGCTCCCTTAAATATTGCTCATTGCTCCCTTAAATATTGCTCATTGCTCCCTTAAATATTGCTCATTGCTCCCTTAAATATTGCTCATTCCTCCCTTAAATACTTCTCACTGCTCCCTCAAATATTGCTCATTCCTCCCTTAAATATTTCTCATTCCTCCCTTAAATATTGCCCAGTGCTCCCTTAAATATTGCCCACTGCTCCCTTAAATGTTGCTCATTGCTCCCTTAAATATTGCTCATTCCTCCCTTAAATATTCCTCATTGCTCCCTTAAATATTCCTCATTCCTCCCTTAAATATTGCTCACTGCTCCCTTAAATATTGCTCATTGCTCCCTTAAATATTGCTCACTGCTCCCTTAAATATTGCTCATTGCTCCCTCAAATATTCCTCATTCCTCAGACACTCCTTCCTCCTCATACTCTCACCTGTGCATCTCATATTGCACCTTCAACACACCTGCCATCTATACTCCTTTCACTTCAACCTGGCCCAGAATTGCCCTCTCAGTACCTCCAATGCTAAGTTGCAGCGAAAGATTAACATTACAGTATGATGCTAGTCACGAAGAAGTGCTATAGGAAGGATGTAGAGCCACTGAATTGTCTTTTTCTGCCACTGAGCTACGTGAAATAAGCTGCCAAAGGACGAAAATCTGGGCCAAGTTAAGGTGAAAGGAGTGTAGCAACTTAACACTTCGGCCCCGTCGGTTGAAGAAGCTCCCTAACACCTTTTCCTAAGCGATTTATTTCGTTTACTACACCATACTGTCCTCTTCTGTGTTACCTAAATCCTAACACCTTTTCCTAAGCGATTTATTTCGTTTACTACACCATACTGTCCTCTTCTGTGTTACCTAAATCCTAACACCTTTTCCTAAGCGATTTATTTTCCTTATTACACCTTACTGTCCTCTTCTGTGTTACCTAAATCATAACACCTTTTCCTAAGCGATTTATTTCGTTTACAGCACCATACTGTCCTCTTCTGGGTTACCTAAATCCTAACACCTTTTCCTAAGCGATTTATTTTCCTTATTACACCTTAATGTCCTCTTCTGTGTTACCTCATTCCTTCTAATAACATCATCCTCTGCATAAATAGCGTACACACCCATATTACACAGCCGAGTGAAAAAATAAATCACTAAAGAACAGGTGATAGGGAGCTTCCTTAACCAACGAGACTACAAGGCCTGGTGTACCTGAGTCTATCTACCTGTGCCATGGTTAATTAGCGTCCGTAACACCTGCCAACAGCCCACGAATGCACGGACAAACAAGGAAGGTAAAAAATAAATCGCTTAAGAACGGGTGTTAGGGGGCAGGGGGAGTGTGGGGATTGAAGGGGCCACAGCACACAGTAAATCCCTCGCTGTGGGATTAATATGGCGCTAATCCGGCCAAATTTCAAGTCAAAATTTTGAGATGAAGTGACATATAATCAATGCCATTCTTTTGGGGGGGGGGGTACGGCTGGTTTTAGAGGGGGGGGGCAAAAATAAAAATACTATACATGTGGACTCTCATAAGTAAATAGATAATATATAAGTCGATAGATAGATACGTGTGTGTGTGAACAATCCTTTACCATACACACACACACACACACACACACACACACAGATCAGGTGAGGTATATTAGGTGAGGTGGAGTGTGGGTGTGGGTAAGGTGGGATGAGGGAGGGGTGGGTGTGGGTAGCGAGGGGTGAGGGAGGGGTGGGTGGTGTGGGTGTGGGTAGGGAGGGGTGGGTGGGGTGTGGGTGTAGGGGGGATTGAAGTGGTGTTTTATTAGAGGGGAAGGCAGCCAGATTGCGAAGAATGTTAGGGAGAATTTATCAAGACTTTCCCTTTCCTTTCCCCTCTTTCCCTCCTTCCTTTTGCTGTCACCCCTCTTTTCCTTCACTTCCTTTCCTTCTCATCTTTTCGTCTCCTCTCTGCTTCCTTCCTCCTTCCTGTCTCTTCCCTTCCCCTCCTTCCTTCTTCCCCTCCTTCCTCTGCTTCTCATCTTCCTTGTGTCCTTCCTTCCTTCATGTCACTCTCCTTTCCTTCTCTGCGCTGCTTCCCACTTCCTTTCTTTCCTTCCTTCCTCCAGTTTCTCTAATCTTCCTTCTTTTCCTCTCCTTCCCTTTCCTTCACTTCTTTTCTATCTTTCTTTCCCTTCCACTTTCTTCCTTCCTTCCACTGCTCTTCCTCCCAAATTCCTTCCTTCCTCTCCTTCCGTTTCCTTCCTTCCTTCGTTTTTTCTCTTCTTCCTTCCTTCCATGTACTCTTATTCCTTCCTTCTGTATTTCCTTCCTTCCCTCCCTTCCCGAGTACCTTCCTTCCTTACTTCCTTCACTTTCCTCAATTCCTTCGTCTCTTTACATCACTATCCCTCACTTTCCTTCTTCCTTCTTTCCTTCCCTCCTTCATCGGTCCAAATCACTTCCCCTCTTCCTTCACCGCCGCCCCTTCTTCCTTCCCTCCCTCCCTCCCTCCTTCCTTCCTTCCTTTTCACACCCCAGTCATTTTCTTCATCTTCCCATCAACTTTACTTCGTCTTTCCTTCATCTTTTCCTTCTTTCCTTCCTTCCTTCCTTCCCTCTTTCTCTTCTTTTTCTTTCCTTCACCTCTTCCTTTGTTACCCTACATTCGCCCCCTCTTCCTCCATCCCCCCCTCTCTCTCTCCCTGTTTCCTCTTTTCCCTAGCCTTCTCTCTCTCTCTCTCTCTCTCTCTCTCTCTCTCTCGCCATCACGCTGCCCCCTCCTCAGAAATTGGTTTACTATGAAGCCAGTCGCTTTGATGTATAAACTGCGCAGGGGAAGAAACAGGGGGGCGCCTCTCCCTTCCTCCCCTGCCGGCCACCTCCCTTCCATCTCCCCTCCCTTCTTCCTTCCTCCCTTCCCTCCTTTCCTCTAGTCTTTCCCCTCTTTCCTTGTCTCGTTTACTCCTTACCTTCTTTCCTCTTTCCTTTCTCTCTCTTGTAGCTTCTTAATTACCTCTTCATTTACCCTCCCTCTTTCTTCTTTCCTCTCCTCTCCTCTCCCTTCCTCCCTCCCCCTCTTCCCTCCTTTCCTTACTCCCTCCTTTCCTCCTTCCTCTCTTCTGTTCCTTCCTTCATATTTCCTTCATTCTCCTTCCTCCATTCTTTTCACCTCCCCCACCTGCCATTTTCCTTCTTTTTTCCTTCGCCTTCCATTTCTCCTTCCTTCCTCCTTCCTCTGCTCTTTCTCCTTCCTTCTCCTCTCTTTCCTTCCTTAGATGTTACCTGGTTCCTTCCTCCTCCTCCTTCCTTCCCCCTTCCTTCATCCTCTGCCTCCTCCCTCCCCTTCCATCTTCCTTACTTCCTCCTTTTCTCCCTCGCTTCTTCCTGTTTCCTTCAATCCTGCCTCTTCCTTCTCTTCTCCTTTCAGTCATAACTTCTTCCTTTTCCTGTCACTTATTTTCCTTTTCCTTCGTCCTCTCTCTCTCTCCATCCCTTTTCCCTTCTTTCCTTCCTTTCTTCCTTCTTTCCTTCCTTCCTTCGCTCTTTCCTTCCCCTTTCCTTCCTTCCTTTCTTCCCTCTTTCCTTCCTTCGTTTCTCCCTTCTTTCCTTCCTTTCATCCCTTCCTTCCTTCCTTTCTTTCTTTCTTCTTTCTTTCCTTCCTTTCTTCCCTCTTTCCTTCCTTCGTTTCTCCCTTCTTTCCTTCCTTTCTTCCCTCTTTCCTTCCTCCCTTTCTTCCTTCTTTCCTTCCTTCCTTCTTTCCTTCCTTTCTTCCCTCTTTCCTTCCTTCCTTCTCCTTCCCCTTCTTCAGGTAATCCCTAGACTCCTCTCTTCCCTTCCAACATTATCTCCTCTCTCTCTCTCTCTCTCTCTCTCTCTCTCTCTCTCTCTCTCTCTCTCACCAACTTTCTTTTTCCTATTTCCTTTCTCTGTTCTTTCCCTCCTTCCCTCCTCCCTAACTTCCTTCCTTCCTACCTACCTTCCTTCCTTGCTACTGTCCTTTCTCACCTTCCTTCCCTCCATCCTTTTCTCTCATCCTCCTTCCTTCCTTCCTTCCTTCCCTCCTTCTCTCTGTCTTTCTCACTCATCTCTTCCTTCAAACCTTGCCTCTCCTTCGTCCCATCCTTCCTCTTTCCCGTTTTACCGTCTTCTCTCATCCCCTTCCCTCTTCCTCTTCCTCCCTCTCCTCTTCCTCCTTCTCTCCTGCCCTTCCATCTTCCTCTTCCTCCCTCTCCTCTTCCTCCTTCTCTCCTGCCCTTCCATCTTCCTCTTCCTCCCTCTTTCCCTTTCACTATCCCCTTCCTTCTTCCTCTTCCTCCATCTTCCTCTTCTCTGAACGCCTTCCCTCTGTCTCTTCTTTCCCTCTCCTCTTCCTCTTCCATTCCCCTCTTTCCTCTTCCTCTCCTCTTCCTCTTCCATTCCCCTCTTTCCTCTTCCTCCCCTCTTCTCTCTTACATTCCCCTCTTTCCTCTTCCTCCCTCTTCTCTCTAACATTCCTCTCTTTCCTCTTCCTCCCCTCTTCCTCTTGCATTCCCCTCTTTCCTCTTCCTCTTGTCAACACTCACTCTTACCCTCTCTACGCCTCTCTCTTTCCCTCTCTCTCTCTCTCCTCCTTCCCCTCTCCCCATACTTCCTCCCTACCCTGACAACTATGCAATTCTCATCCTCGCTCTCCCTCTCCTCTCATCATTCTCTTCTCCCCTCCTTGTCCATACACGCCGCCCTCTCTCTCTCTCTCTCTCTCTCTCCATACATACATAAATACCTTCCATTCTGTGCTTTCTTTTCTTCCTCCCTCTCTCTCTCTCTCTCTCTCTCTCTCTCCATCAGTGGCGTCACCAAGGGGGAGCTAGGGGGGATTTGGCCCCCCCAAAATTGCAGCCCCCCAAAATAATAATAATAAAAAATCACCAGCTTACATAGTATGCTTGCAGCTGGGCATTGACCCACCTAAGTTTCCCCCAACCCCCTACCGCCAATCCACTTTTATTCGTGCATCCATATTAGTTTAATATAATATTATTTATAGTTATATAATGTGATTAGTTATTCACAATTTGCGTAAACGTATGACTCAAATCATAATAGTTATAATATATTAGTTTCCCATATACTTTTTCCAAGCTTGGTTTTCTTTGAAATATATTTATTGCAGGAGTAGACTGTAGCACCAGTCGAGCAGGGCAGTACTCCCGAGGTGGATGGAAAGCTGATGACAGGGAGTGCTGGAGCTCCCGTTTCATCAGCTCTCGGGACTAGTTCCTGACCATCCCCCTTTGCTGAACTTTTTCAGTGTCTCAGTTACACAGAGAGTAGGCCAGCATGCTCTCCAGTACAAATTTCTCTATCTTCACCAAACTACATGCACAGTACACACTACACTTCCTATTCAAAACTCACCAAAATGGCGTCAATTCACCCAGCCTCGGAGTCCCCAGGGGGGGGGACCATAAATGCCCCCGCCATCTGCCCCTCTCCCGGTGACGACTCGAGGTGCCTGGAACCACTGTCTGACTCTCTTCTTCATTTCTGCAACATTCGCGGCCTTTCATCTAACTTTCGCTCTGTTGAGCACCACCTCTCCTCCTCTAAACCTCACCTTCTTTTTCTAACGGAGACTCAGCTGTCTGAGGCAACTGACAGCAAACCCTTTTCTGTATCCTCCTACTTTCTCTATACTCATTTCAAAGCCAAAGGTGGCTGTTGTGTATACATACGCAACGACTTATCTTGCTCTCGTGTTCCTGAACTTGATTCTTCTGAATTCTCCACTCTCTGGCTTCGGCTTTCCTGTCATTCTCTGACTAAATATATCTGTGCTGTTTACTTATCCCCTAATTCTACTGACTATCAAAAATTCTTCGACTATCTTACTTCTACGATGGAACACATTCTGTCCATTTCTCCTTTCTCTGAAATCTCCATTCTTGGAGATTTCAATGTTCACCACCACCTTTGGCTCTCCTCTCCTTTCACGGATCCACCTGGTGAACAAGCCTACATCTTTTCTATCCTTAATGACCTAGAGCAGCTTGTACAGCACCCTACCCGTATCCCTGACCGCCTTGGAGAGAGCTCCAACATACTTGACCTCTTCCTCACAACTAATCCTTCTGCTTACTCTGTTAATCTTTTCTCTCCGTTGGGCTCCTCCGATCACAACCTTATTACCTTAACCTGTTCTATCACTCCGGTATGGCCTGTTGACCCTCCAGGGAAACGTCGTCTCTGGCATTTTGGAGCCGCGGACTGGGAGGCCCTCAGGCAGTACTTCTTTGATTTTCCCTGGAATGATTATTGCTTCCATGGCCGTGAGCCATCTGAGTGTGCCTTGCGCATTACGGAGGTTATTCTCTCGGGCATGGAAGCATACATTCCTTTCTCATATCCTTTGACTAACGCAAGAAAGCCTTGGTTTAATCACGCTTGTTCTAATGCTGTCCGCAACAAGGAGAAGGCCTACAAAAGGTACCGGAGCCAACCCACCCCTGAATCACATCATCTTTACGTTTCTGCCCGGAATCGTGCTAAGTCTGTTCTTTGCTCTACTAAAAATAATTTCATCCATACTAAATGCTCTCAACTCTCCAACTCGAATTCTTCCCGCTCCTTCTGGCACCTTGCCAAAATCTTTCTAACAACTTTACCTCATCATCCTTCCCTCCTCTTTTCTACTCTGATGGTTCTGTAGCTATTTCTTCTACTGATAAAGCAGATCTCTTCACACAGACTTTCTCCTCCAATTCCACCTTAGACGATTCCGGTGCTGTTCCTCCATCACTTCCTCCCTCTGACTTCCTCATGGCTGACATTAAAATTTCTTCAGTTGATGTATTTTCTGCCATTACTGGCCTCAGTACTAACAAGGCATATGGGCCTGATGGGGTCCCTGCTGTTGTTCTCAAAAACTGTGCTTCTGTGCTTACACCCTGCCTAGGCAAACTATTTCGCCTTTGTCTGTCAACTTGTACCTTTCCTTCTTGCTGGAAGTTTGCTCTCATTCAGCCAGTCCCAAAGAAGGGTGACCACTCCCAACCCTCCAACTATCGTCCAATTGCTTTAACGTCCTGTATTTCAAAAGTTTTCGAGTCAATTCTTAATAGAAAAATTTTAAGGCATCTTTCCTATCACAACCTTCTTTCCGATCGTCAGTATGGGTTCCGTCAGGGATGCTCCACTGGCGATCTTCTCACCTACCTTTCAGACTCCTGGTCATCCTCCTTTCGGGACTTTGGCGAAAGCTTTGCCATTGCACTTGACATCTCAAAGGCTTTCGATCGAGTCTGGCATAAATCTTTAATTTCCAAACTGCCCTCCTACGGTTTCTATCCTTCTATCTGTGCCTTCATCGCTTTAGCTTCCTTTCTGGTCGTTCTATAGCCGCTGTCGTAGACGGCCATCGTTCTTCTCCTAGATCTGTCAACAGTGGTGTTCCTCAGGGCTCTGTCCTATCACCAACTCTCTTCCTTTTATTCATCAATGATCTTCTAAGCTGTACATCTAACCCTATCCACTCATACGCTGATGACTCCACCCTTCACCTTTCCATTCGGTTCCCGCAACGCCCATCTCAACAGTTACTTCAAGAAACAAGGGATGAGGCTATGGCACACCTAATGTCTGACTTGGCTCATATCTCTGACTGGGGTAAAAATAATATGGTTGTCTTTAATGCATCTAAGACTCAGTTCTTACACCTATCAACCCGACAAAATCTTCCACAGGTATACCCACTAATGTTTAATAATATTCAGATTAATCCTGCATCATCCTTGAACATGCTTGGGGTTTCATTTACTCGGGACTTATCTTGGAAAGATCATATTACATCTCTTGTAAAATCTGCTTCCAAGAGATTGGGTGTGCTAAGCCGACTCAAGCTCTTTCTTTACCCCTGCACAGTTGTTGACTCTATACAGGGGTTTATCCGCCCCTGTGTGGAGTACAACTCTCATGTGTGGGGAGGCTCCCCACATACAGCTCTTCTCAATAGGGTGGAGTCAAAGGCTTTTCGTCTCATTAACTCTCCTTCTCTTACTGACTCCCTTCAACCTCTGTCTCTTCGCCGCACTGTTGCATCTTTATCTCTTTTCTATCGCTACTTTAATGGTCATTGCTCCTCTGAACTGTCTGCTTGCATTCCTCCACCTCTACGACGGGCGCGTAGCACCCGTCTGGCAGCAAACTCTCATCCCTTTTCTGTCCAACTCTCTAATGCAAGAGTTAACCGTTACTCCCAGTCTTTCATTTATGCAACAGGTCAGCTCTGGAACTGTCTCCCTCTGTCTGTATTTCCTCCTGCCTATGATCTCCAGTCTTTCAAACGTAGTGTGTCCAGGCAT
>NC_137058.1:2187500-2235000 GCF_032717465.1 Coenobita brevimanus
ATCTATCTATCTATTGCCGGACGCCTTAATCCCTTATACGGGGTGGCCACAAACAAATCGCCTCCACGTCACCCTGTCCCCCGCCATTTCACTCCCCTGCTCCCAATTCACACACCCCTCTCTGTCATGGAAATTACACAGTATTTTCATATTCGACACTGCCCTAACCTGGGACGGATAGTGAGAAAGAGGCAATATTAGGTAACATTACACATTACTGTATAAGGAGGGATGGAGGTATATGAAAGAGGAGGGGGGGGTGTGTGAGCGGGAGCAGGGCAGTGAAATGGCGGGGGACAGGGCGACGTGGAGGCGATTTGTTTGTGTAGAGAGATAGAATTGGTCTCGTCTGTGTTCAAAAAATCACCCAAGAAATCAGTAGACCAAGAGTAATTTTTTTTTTTTTTTATGCGAGGGAGAAGGAACCAAAGGCTGAGCCCACAAAACAGTTCCTTCCAAGAAAAAACAAAAACAATACAAAAGACACCTTGTTGATAATTTAGGATCAGATTCTGACTTTACAAAAATCTTAATAACGTGTCAAAAATAGCTTCTAAAATCTTGCAAACCGCTCACATATTGTCATTATTATTATTATTATTATTATTATTATTTTATTTGTTTTTCCTTGTTCTGTTCTGTTATAAAAAAAAATATGAAGGTAATTGAATTTGTTTTTTGGCTGGAATCCTCTGTACTTTGTAAAATCATAGGTTAATTAGCCTCTCCCTACCTGGCCTTTCACCTGTCCGCTATGTTGGAAGGTGTGACTAAGGATTTTGATATTGTGTGTTGTGTGTTATGTGATATACGTAGAGAGGAGTGTAGGGTAGGGAAGGGAGGGTGGGAGGGGAAGGAAGGATAGCAAAGGGAAAGGAAGGACTGGGAAAGAAGGAAGGAAGGATGAATGGGGGAAGGAAGGAGGAGGGAAGTGTAGGGTAGGGAAGAGAGGGTGGGAGGGGATGGAAGGCTGGGAGAGGGAAGGATGAATGGAGGAAGGGAGGGAAGAAGAGGAAGGAAGGAAGGATTGGGGTAGGGAAAGGAGAGGGAAGTGTAGGGTAAGGAAGAGAGGGTGGGGAGAGAAGGAAGGATAGGAGAGGGAAAGGAAGGACTGGGAAAGAAGGAAGGAAGGAAAGTAAAGGAAGAGGAAGGAAGGATGGGGGAAGGGAAGGAAGAGGGAAGTGTAGGGTAGGGAAGAGAGGGTGGGAGGGGAAGGAAGGACTGGGAAAGAAGGAAGGAAGGAAGAGGAAGGAAGGATGGGGGTAGGGAAGGAAGAGGGAAGGAGAAGGAAGGACTGGGAAAGAAGGAAGAAAGGAAGAGGAGGGAAGGAAGGATTGGGGTGGGAAGGAAGGAAGGGGAAAGGAAGGAAGGATGGGGAAGGGAAGGAAGGATGGGGGTAGGGAAGGAAGGATGGGGAAAGGGAAAGAAGAGGGAAGGAGAAGGAAGGACTGGGAAAGAAGGAAGGAAGGAAGAGGAGGGAAGGAAGGATTGGGGTAGGAAGGAAGGAAGGGGGAAGGAAGGAAGGAAGGGGTAGGGAAGGAAGGAAGAGGAAGGAAGGAAGGATGGGGGTAGGGGAGGAAGGATGGGGGAAGGGAAAGAGGGAAGAGCAAGGGAGGAAGAGGGAAAGAGAGGGAAGGGTGAGGAAGGGAAGGAAGAAGGAAGCAAAGTGAAGGAAGGAAGGGGAAGGAGGGATGAGGCAAGGGAAGGGTAGGGGAGGGAAAGAAGAGGGAAGAAGAAGGAAGGATGGGGGAAGGGAAGGAAGGGAGAAGGAAAGAGAGAAGGAAGGAAGGGGAAGAGGGGGAACGTAGGAGGAGAAAGGGAGGAAGGAGAGTGGGGGTAAAAGAAGTAGGAAGGAGGAGGTGAAACAAAAATGGAGAAGGGAGGAAAGGGGGACGATAGGGCTGGGGAGAGAGAGAGAGAGAGAGAGAGAGAGAGAGAGAGAGAGAGAGAGAGAGAGAGAGAGAGAGAGAAGAAAATCCACGCGACCCATCCTTTCCATATATCACCCTCTTTAAAGAAATGCAACACCGCTCCTCTGTATTCCAATTTCCTGTAATACTCTCTAATAGTCTGTAATATTTTCATGGTCTGTTCTGTAACCCTAAACTGCTTTTCCAATTGGCGTGGGATTTTTGCCTGGGGGGGAGGGGGTTAATTAAAAAAGAACAGGTGTTTTGAAAAGGTGTGTAAAATCTTGTGTTTCATTTGTATACAGGTGTGTGCTCTGTGTTTTACCTGTGTATGGGATGTTCTATGAGGAAACATGGGTTGGGTGTAGTGTGTTTGAGTGTGTGTGTGTGTGTGTGTGGTAGGCAATTTAGTAGGGATAATAGTGCTTGTTAATGTGGATTGGTGTGGTAGGGTAGTGTGGTGAATGAATTTATTTAAAAAGCGTTGCGGTCCTCTCTCATCAATCACCCTCCAAACACACACACACACACACACACACACACACACACACACACACACACACACACAACATTTCCCCCTCCACACAACACCACATCACACCACATCCACACTCACACCCTTTCCCAAACACCACCCCACACCACTGCACACCCCCACCCTCTCCACAGCACTACACACCAACTGCAACTACACCTTGCCTTACCTTCAAACTCACCCCTACCCACCCCACACCCACCCCACAGCCACACTCACGCGTTCCCACACCCGGATCAACACCCATCACCACCACACCCCTACCCACACCCACACCCACACCCACACACTGAGTTCCATCGTAGTAGTGATCAACGCCAGTGAACAGAGGCAATACTTTAAGCCAATACTTTCAAACGCACCTCCCACACACACACACACACACACACACACACACACACACACACACACACACACACACACACACACCACTACACCTTACCACGCAGCTTAACACAAACATACACGACAGAACACCCTTCATCCTCCACCAACACACACCCACACACAGTCCCACACCACACCCACATACCACCCACCACCACATCACCTCCCACACACAAACACACCCTCAACACTTCCCTCCCCCACACACACACTCTTCCCACACCCACACACCACACTCCTCCTCACCTGACTCACCCACGCCCTCATCCAAACCTACTCACCACCACACTTCTCCTCACATATACATTCATCTCAGCCCCCACCCACACCCACACCCACACCCACACCCCACACATTGATCCCCCACTACCTCAGCTCAACGTCAGTAAACATAGAGCCTTTTGAACCTCCGCTGTCTAGCTCAACTCCCGACTGACAGGTAGAGCAGGTGACAAAAAGGATTCTAAATAAGTAAGTATGTTTGGCCACGAAGCACGCAAAACAGCCAGCATGGGTTTTTACGCTGCAGCCTGGAATTAAACTGTGTGTGTGTGTGTGTGTGTGTGTGTGTGTGTGTGTGTGTGTGTCGGGGCTGCAGCCTGGAATTAGACTGCGTGTGTGTGTGTGTGTGTCGGGGGGGGTGAGGGTTCTTTTATGTAAGTGTTTGTGTGTGTGGTTGCATCTAAAGGAGTTCATGTGAGTTTTCTACGTGTGTGTGTGTGTGTGTGTGTGTGTGTGTGTGTGTGTGTGTGTGTGTGTGTGTGTGTGTGTGTGTGTGTAATCCTGCCACTGTCGTAATGGAAAAGGATTAATGCTCTTCCTAAGAATCGACGTAAAATGGTCAGAGGCTGGAGATTACTTGATATGTTCCTCTGACTCCAACATTTAGAAGGAAGGAAGGAAGGAAAGAAGAAAGGGAAGGAGGTATGGCAGGGTGGGTGAGGGAATAGATCGACTGAGGTAAGGAGGGGGAAGGAGGGAAGGGGAAATATGGGATAGGGAGGGGGAAGGATGGGGAAAAGGGAAGGAAGGAAGGAAGGGAAGTGAGTTCAGGTGGAAAGCCGAACGCTGTAAACACTGAACCCAATCTAGATCCAGTATTTTCGCCGGGAAGGAAAGCTCCCTGGCACATTTTCCTAAGCGATTTATTTTACTTATCACACCTTACTCTCCGTGTTACATAAATCCTTCCAATATCGCCATACTCCGCATAGAAAACGTACAAAAGGCTATTAACCAGCCATGTCTCAAAATAAATCGCTAAGGATGAGGTGTTAGGGCTTAGATAAAGATTTCTAAATATGATCGCTCAGTTTAAAGAACATCAATGTCCATGCTTCAAAAAACTCACATATACCAAAATACAGGCTAATTTAAGTGTGTGTGTGTGTGTGTGTGTGTGTGTGTGTGTGTGTGTGAGAGAGAGAGAGAGAGAGAGAGAGAGAGAGAGAGAGAGAGAGAGAGAGAGAGTTACAGTCACACTACGACAACGGTATCTAATTGTATGAGATGAAGGAGAGTAAAGCAAGAAGACGCAGAGAATAAGAAGAGGGAAGAAGAGGAAGCAGAGAGGAGGACAGGAGAGGGGAGAGGGGAAGAAGGGTAGGGGAAGGGTGCGGGAAGGGGAGGGGAGGGGGAGGGAGAAGAAAAACATAAGGGAGGAGGGGAGGAGGAGAAAAAAGGGGAGTGAGGAGGAGAGGGGAAAGAGGAGGAAGGAGGGGGAAGAGGGGGGAGGGGGAAGGAGGTAAAAGGGAAGGAAGGAAAAGGGTAGTGAGAGGAGGAATGTAACAATGGGAGGGAGAGACTGAGCAGGAGAGGGGGGCGTGAGCTGGTATGAGAGAGAGAGAGAGAGAGAGAGAGAGAGAGAGAGAGAGAGAGGTGGATGTATGTTGAGACAGCGAGGTGTGTGTGTGTGTGTGTGTGTGTGTGTGTGTGTGTGTGTGTGTGTGTGTGTGTGTGTGTGTGTAAGAAAGAAGTGTATGCATGAGAGACAGCGAGGTGTGTGTGTGTGTGTGTGTGTGTGTGTGTGTGTGTGTGTGTGTACCAGCTACTAGTCACTGTCTTGGGCCTGTCTCCCGGCTCGGCTGCGGACCATACTATTAGCAAGAAATATTGACCAAGATGCACCATTTCTTACAAGATTTATTAGAGAGAGAGAGAGAGAGAGAGAGAGAGAGAGAGAGAGAGAGAGAGAGAGAGAGAGAGAGAGAGAGAGAGAGAGAGAGAGAGAGAGAGAGATATGAGTCCTACTCTTCCTTTAATTGAGGACAGGGAGCGTACTCTACCTGGGGGGAGGGGGGGGGAGAGGCCTTGTTCGATGCTGAGGGAGGGGAGGGGAGGGGAGGGGAGGGAAGGGAAGGAGGGAGAGAAATGTTGCAGGCTGAGAAACTGGGAGAAAGGAAGGATGGAGGAAGGAGTAGAGAAGGAAGGAGGGGATATGGGGAGGAATGAAGGAAGGAAGGGAGGGAGGGAGGGAGGGCTGAAGGAAGAGAAGAAAGAGAGATGAGGATGAAGGAGGGAAGGGAGGAAGCAAAGGGAGGAGTGGGTGGAGGGAAGGAGTGAGGGGAGGGAGGCAGAGTGGGTAGGGGAGTGTGGGGTGGGGGAAATATGGGGGAGGGGGGAGGAAGAGAATGAGAAGTATGAGAGTCAGGGGAGGGGGGAAGGGTGAGAGGGGGAGAGGAGGTGGAGGAGAGAATGAAGGAAAGAAGATGATGAGGAGGGAAGGAAGGTGAGAGGAGGGAGGGAGAAGTGACTGGAGGAAGGAGGGGTGAAGTGGGAAAGGGAGGAAGGAAAGAAGGAAGGGTGGATGAAGGAAAGAAGGGGAGGGGAGGGGAGAGGGAAGGAAGGAGAGAAGGGAGAAAAGGGGGGATTGACAGGAGAGGAGATGTGAGGAGAGGGGGAGGGGGGGGGAGAGGCACACCAACCCTGCAAAGAAAAAGAAAAAAAACAGAAAAAAAACAAAAACAAAGACTCCACACTCGAAAAACATTCCCTCTGATATGACCTCATATTTTTTCACCTTTCCAAAATTCTGATATAACTCAAAATTTCAGCCAGGTCGTGCACATACCTATATACATTTTTTTTTTTGGGGGGGGAGGGGGTATACCTATGAATCGGGGCAGCTGTCATTTTTTTTTTGTGTTTTTCAAAGTTCGATTCCACTTCCTATACTCCCCTCACCTTAACCTGGCTCAGTTTCTCCTCCCTTTATTGCACACAGTTCAGTGGTGAAGGGGAGTGCTGCGGCCCTACTGCCTTTACACGTAGCACTTCTTCGTGACTAGCACTGGATACGTAGATTGGTTGTAAACACGACGTCGCCATCTTTGTGCTAATTAGTGATTTATTTTTCCGTACAAATTTTATCTATCTATCTATCTATCTATCTATCTATCTATCTCTTTATCTGTCTAGCTATGTATTTACCTGTCAACCTACCTGTCTATCTACCTGTCTATAGCCAGACGCCTTATAAAGGGTGGCCACAAACAAATCGCCTCCATGTCGCCCTGTCAACCCTGCCATTTCGCTGCCCTCCCCCCAGCTTACACCTCCCTCTTCCATACGTACATACACAAATACATACATAGGCTACATATATAAATCCATACACACATACATACAAAAATACATATATGAAAATATACAAAGATACATACATCCATACGTACACGAAAACGTACATAAATATATACATACATACATACACAAATCCATCCAACCATACATAAATACACACACATACATAAACCCTGCTCGATCACTAGCAACACGTTTTCGAAATATATCAGAATAACATTAATATCGATCTGGTATAAGAGAGTTTTTTTTTACAATTGACTCAAGAAAGTAAAAAGAAAGAAAGAGGAGGAAGAGGAAGAGGAAGAAGAGGAGGAAGAGGAAGAGGAGTAGGAGATGATTATGATGATGATGAAGAAGATGAGAAGGAAGATGATGATGATGATGATGATGATGATGATGATGAAGAAGAAGAAGAAGATGATGATGATGATGATGATGTTGATGATGGTGATGATGATGATGATGATGAAGAAGAAGAAGAAGATGATGATGATGATGATGATGATGGTGATGATGGTGATGATGATGATGATGATGGATTTCTAACCCCACTAGTATAAAAACAACAACAACAACAATAATAATAATAATAATAATAATAATAATAATAATAATGATAATAATAATAATAATTCATTTTCTTCCTTCCCTTCCTTTTTCCTCTCATCTTCCTTCCTTCTCTTTCCTCCCTCTCCTCTCTTCCTCCTTTTTCTTCCTTGTTTTATTTCCTTCTTTCCCTCCCTTTCTTCCTTCATCCTCCAACCTCTTCTCTTCCTTCCTCTCTTCTCTTTCTCCTTCCTCCCCCCCTCCTCTCCTCACCATACCCATGCCAATTTCTCAGATTAAGTTTCTTCTTTCGTCTTTGTCTTCTCTTCCTCCTCCTCCTCCTCCTTCTTCTTCTCCTCCTCCTCCTCCTCCTCCTCTTCTTCCCTTTCTCCTCCTTCCTCTTCCTTGCTTGCCGATTTCTCACTCTGTCTTTCTTGCTTGTCTGATCTTCGTCTTCTCTTCCTCCTCCTCCTCCTCCTGCTCCTCCTCTTCCTTCCTACAACCATACTTTCCCTCATCCATCCTCCTCCTCTCCCTCTTCCTTCTTCCTCCTCCTCCTCCTCCTCTCTCAATCCTCCCACTTCATCTTCCTTCCTTCCTCTTCCCTCCTCCTTTCTCTCCTTCCTTCCTCTTCTCTACCTTCTACCTCTTTTCTCCTCCTCCTTTTCCCTCCTCCTCCTCTGTCTCTCTCATATTCCTATCCTCCTTCTCCTCCCCCCTCTTCTTCCTCCTCCTCCTCCTCCTCTCCCCTACATTCACGTCAACTCCTCAGCCTCTCTCTTGCGAACTTCTTCTTGTCATTCATCTTAATTTCCTCTCTCTCTCTCTCTCTCTCTCTCTCTCTCTCTCCTGCTCTTCCGCCCCCTCCAGTAATGTCCCCCCCTTCCTTCCCCCTCCAACCCTCCACCTCCTCCATTCTCTCACCCATTCCCCTCTCTCCACCTCCCTCCCCCCTTCCCCTCCCCCTTCCCCCATGCTCTCTTCCATTCCCCTCCCCATCACATATCCTCCCCCCTTCCCTCATCCTCTCCCCTTCCCCTCCCCCACCTCCCTAATTCTCTCCCCCATTTTCCTTACCCCCACCTCCCTCTCCCCTTCACCTCATCCTCCCCCTTCCCTTCACCTCATCCTCCCCCTTCCCCTCCCCTCCCCTCATCCTCCCCCTTCCCCTCCCAGGACACACAATAGACGTGGCATAGCATTTTTTTTTGGGGGGGGCTTTCTACCTGGGGGGCACCTGATGTTCTAATGTAATGAAGGAGGCGTGGAGGACCCCCCCCATTACATTGTGCCCCCCCTGCTGCCCTGCCCTGCCCTGCCTTACTTTTGTCCTACCTGCTAATACCTCTCCCTTTACCTTACCTGCCCTTACCTGCTCTTACCTTACCCCACCCTGCCTTGCCCTACCCCACCCTGCCTTACCCTACCCCACCCTGCCTTACTCTACCCCACCCTGCCTTACCCTACCCCCTCTGCCTTACTCTACCCCCCCTGTCTTACTCTACCCCACCCTGCCTTACCCTACCCCACCCTGCCTAACCCTACCCCACCCTGCCTTACCCTACCCCACCCTGCCTTACCCTACCCCACCCTGCCTTACCCTACCCCACCCTGCCTTACCCTACCCCACCCTGCCTTACCCTACCCCACCCTGCCTTACCCTACCCCACCCTGCCTTACCTTACCTTACCTTTACCTTGCCTTAATTAATTTCCCTCTTGTGTCATCCTACCTTGTCCTTCCTTGTCCTGCCCTGCCCAATCCTACCCTGCAGTGCCCCCCTCCCTCTGTCTGTCCGTCTGTCTGTCTGTCTGTCACACACACACACACACACACACACACACACACACACACACACACACACACACACACACACACACACGCAATTCTTTCTCCCCTTAGTGTAACTCTTTCATCTTTCTCTGTGCTATTCTTTTTCTCTGATTCTCCCACTGACAGCCTGCCAATCCAGGTCTTTCTCCCGTCTCTATCTATCTGTCTATCTATCTATCTATCTATCTATCCATCTATCTATCTATCTATCTGTCTGGCTATGAATCACTGTATCTATCTATATATCTATCTATCTGTCTGGCTATGAATCACTTTGTCTATCTGTCTATCTATCTATCTTTCTGTTTGTCTGTCTGTCTGTCTGTCTCTGTATGGTTCACACTGAATTGTACTCATCATCATCACCATCATCATCATCATCATCAACATCATCACCATCACCATTATCATCATCATCATCACCATCATCATCATCATCATCTCCTCCCTGCCTCCCTCTCTCCCTCTCCTCCCCTGCCTCCCTTTCTCCCTCCCTCTCTCCTCCCTGCCTCCCTCTCTCCATCCCTCCCCCTTCCTTCCTCCACCCTTCTTCCCTACCTGGCATCATCTGAGAAAGGTAAGGAGTGGCGAGGAGGGGAAGGGAGAGAGAGAGAGAGAGAGAGAGAGAGAGAGAGAGAGAGAGAGAGAGAGAGAGAGAGAGAGAGAGAGAGAGAGAGAGAGAGAGAGAGAGCGAGAGTTGGGGGGGGGATGGCAGGTAAGAGGGGGAATTCCTGTGAACACCTTATATCAGAGTACACTGTCTTGGGCCACTGCTATATCGGGGGGTGCGGCGCCCCCTTCTAAATCGGGAGACCCAGTGCGATGACCCTTTAACACACTACCACCGGGGGGCAAGGGGGGGCAGGAGATGGGGGGGCAGAGAAAAAAAATTACTTAAAAGAGAAAAGTAAGGTGTAAAGACTAAATCGGTAAGGAGAAGGTGTTAGGGAGCTTCCTTTACCGACGAGAATACGGCCTATTAAATAAACTGTCTTTGTGGTTGTAATACTCGCTGTGGTAATTTCGGACTGAGCTTAACACCTTTTCCTATGCGATTTATTTTACTTATTACACCTTACTGTCCTCTTCTGTGTTATATAAATCTTTGCAGTGTTGTCAAATAACATGCATTATTTTAGTGATCCACCATATCCAGAAATAAATCGCTAAGGAAAGGGTGAAACGGAAGCTCCCTAACTCCTTTTCTCAAGTGAATTGTTTTGCTTATTACACCTTACTATTAATAAAAATTGTCAATAAAAAAAAAGGAAATAGAGTGAAAAGAGGAGAATTTTAAGGCGGAATATGAAGACTAAATCGCTATGGAGAAGGTGTTGAGAGAGAGAGAGAGAGAGAGAGAGAGAGAGAGAGAGAGAGAGAGAGAGAGAGAGAGAGAGAGAGAGAGAGAGAGAGTTGAGGTGTATCTTGAAAATTTCCTTGAGTTATTCCTTCCTTCACTCCCTCCATAGTAAAGACATAATTTACCACCAAGCTCCTCTTACCTACACACCTTCCTCCTTCCTTCCTTTCTTTACCTATAGCGTGGATTTCTTTAAGTAGTAAGGGTGAGAAATTAGAGATAGCTTTAATTGCATATTCCTCTCTTTTAGGGCAGTATCTTACCTGAGAAAGATTTATATTGGAAAAAAAAAAAGAAAAAAAAAAGTGCATAGACTCAGGTGATTTGGCCATGAGGTGTGATTGAGAGACTGACAGGGAGAGTGAGAGTGAGATAGGGGAGGAGGAGGGGGAGAGCGAGAATTAAATGGGGTGAGAGACTGACTGGGAGAGTGTATGAGAGTGAGACAGGCGAGGAGGAGGGGGAGACCGAGAATTAAATCGGGTGAGAGACTGACTGGGAGATGGTATGAGAGTGAGACAGGGGAGGAGGAGAGGGGGAGACCGAGAATTAAATGGGGTGAGAGACTGACTGGGAGAGTGTACGAGGATGAGGTGGTTGGGAGGAGGAGGGGATCGAGAATGAAGTGCAGGGTGAGAGACTGACAAGGAGAGTATGAGAGTGAGACAGGGGAGGAGGAGGAGGGGGAGACCGAGAATTAAATGGGGTGAGAGACTGACGAGGAGAGTGTATGAGGATGAGTCGTGGAAGGAGGGTTTGTTACTGAATAGGGACAGAAGCACCCCTAAGGCGAAGGCGACAGGTAGATAGATATATAGATAGATAAAAGGATATAAATTATGGATAGACAGATAGATAGATAGACACGACAGCGATAGATAGATAGCTGAACACGGGAGGCGAAAGAAATACTGATAGATAATTGGACAGGAGGGGTAGATAGATAGATAGATAGATAGATAGATAGATAGATATAGACATAGTTGAGTTCATAAATAGATGATCAGATAGACAGACAGATAGATAGATAGATTGATAGATGGACAGATAGATAGACAGATAGATAGACAGATAGATAGATAGATTGATAGATAGATGGACAGATAGATAGACAGATAGACAGATATTCCTTTCCAATTTATCTTTCTCTCTCTCTCCCCTCCTCTGTTCAATAATTCTTTCTCTCCCTCTCACATTTCTCTCTTCCCTCTCTCTCTCTCTCTCTCTCACTTTCTCATTTTTCCAGGGCTCTCCCTATTTCTCACTGTCTTTAATATTCTCTCCCTCGCTCACTGATTCACTGCTCTCTCTCTCTCTCTCTCTCTCTCTCTCTCTCGTATTCAGGTCACTTATTCTCTTCATTATCTCAAACTCTCTTACATTCTTTTACTCTCTCTCTCTCTCTCTCGTATACATACATATACATAAAACACACACACACACACACACACACACACACACACACACACACACACACACACACGCAGTTTTTTCCTGTACAGTACAGCTTTTTATATTTTTCTCCTCTATCTTTTTTTCTTTTTTTTTTTCCTCTACGTGGCTGACAGTATACCAATATAACTCTCTCTCTCTCTCTCTCTCTCTCTCTCTCTCTCTCAATTCGGGATTATTTTGCCCCTCGCATAGTGAGTAAAAAATGAAAGGACCGGAATCTTTGCGCATCCCTCTGAGCAGGAAATTGGTACTCCTCTCTCTCTCTCTCTCTCTTTTTACTTCGTTAAAATGTACCGCCTCTGAGCTTAACTTTATCTATCTATCTATCTATCTATCTATATATAAAGAAGAAACCACGCTGAAAGGAAACACGCTTAATAAATCGCCAGGTGAATGGTGAACAGGGACAGGGTAAGAAGCTAATGTACCCACACGTCTTTAGCTTCGAGAAATAGCCTGCTTTTAATTCCCAGCTAAGGAGATTCACAGCTAAGACCAAGCTAAATAAATCCTGCTATATCTCATCCATCCCTTTCCTATTGAATCCTGCAACAATGCAAATTCGTTATGCAATGATTTTCCCATTTCCCAAACAGAAGAAGGGTTGAATATAGGCTGCCATTCTTACAAAATTTCCATGACAATTCTTTCCATCTTTCCACGGTGGTTGTGCTACTTTTTTCCTGCCTGCTTTCCCTTCTTTCTTCATTACTTTCCTTCTTATCTCTTTTTTTCCTTCTTCCTGCTTCACCATCGTTCTTCCTATCCCTTCCTCCCTCCCTCCCCCCCCTCTCTCTCTCCCTTTCCTTCCTTCTTCCTCCTTCCTTCTCTACGCATCTTGTTCCTTCCATTCCGTTGATATTTTTGTTCTCTCTCTCTCTCTCTTTCTCTCTCTCTCTCTCTCATTCTTTCTTCCTTTCTACCCCAAGTCTTTCTTTTCAAGCAAACTTCGTCATATTTCCTTTTTTCTCCTTCTCTCTCTCTCTCTCTTCCTCCGTTATCTCCCTCATCATCATCCTTTTCCCCTTTCCTCCCCTCCCTCCCCCCCCCATTTTCCTTGAGGCTTGATTTATTGTATTCTTCCCTCGTCACAAGCTGGCACGCTGCCCAGGACTGAGGGGAGAGGGAGGGGAGGAGAGAGGGGAGAGAGGGGAGGAGAAAGAGGGGGAAAGAGGGGAGGAGAGAGGGGAAAGAGGGGAGGAGAGAGGGGAAAGAGGGGAGGAGAGAGAGGGGAAAGAGGGGAGGAGAGAGGGGAAAGAGGGGAGGAGAGGGAGGGGAGGAGAGAGGGGAAAGAGGGGAGGAGAGAGGGGAAAGAGGGGAGGAGAGAGAGGGGAAAGAGGGGAGGAGAGAGGGGAAAGAGGAGAGGAGAGAGGGGAAAGAGGAGAGGAGAAAGAGGGGGAAAGAGGGGAGGAGAGAGGGGAAAGAGGGGAGGAGAGAGGGGAAAGAGGGGAGGAGAGAGAGGGGAGGGGAAAGAGGGGAGGAGGATGGAAGGTTAAGGAGAAAGAGGGGAGAATGAGTGAGTCAGGGAAGGCAAGTGACTGGCTATGTGTGTGTGTGTGTGTGTGTGAGAGAGAGAGAGAGAGAGAGAGAGAGAGAGAGAGAGAGAGAGAGAGAGAGAGAGAGAGAGAGAGAGAGAGAGAGAGAGAGAGGATATGGTGGAGAGGGAGGCTGGGTAACGAAAGGGAGCAAGGGAGCGTAAGAGGTAGAGGGAGAATAAGGGAGTGAAGGAGAAAGGGTTAACGGGGAGAGGGAGAGGGAGAGAGAGTGAGGAGCAAGGAAGGGGGTGCCTGTAGGAGTGAGGGAGAGAGAGAGTGAAGGTGATGCAATGTTCCAAGAGGCAACACAAGCATAGTCTCCAAATTCTCAGATATGATGCGTCAGGGAGGAAAGTGACAAGTAGAAGAGGTGAAATTTTAGCCAGCAGAGGAAAGTGACAAGTAGAAGAGGTGAAATATTAGCCAGCAGAGGAAAGTGACAAGTAGAAGAGGTGAAATATTAGCCAGCAGAGGAAAGTGACAAGTAGAAGAGGTGAAACATTAGCCAGCAGAGGAAAGTTACAAGTAGAAGAGGTGAAATATTAGCCAGCAGAGGAAAGTGACAAGTAGAAGAGGTGAAATATTAGCCAGCAGAGGAAAGTGACAAGTAGAAGAGGTGAAACATTAGCCAGCAGAGGAAAGTGACGAGTAGAAGAGGTGAAATATTAGCCAGCAGAGGAAAGTGACAAGTAGAAGAGGTGAAATATTAGCCAGCAGAGGAAAGTGACAAGTAGAAGAGGTGAAACATTAGCCAGCAGAGGAAAGTGACAAGTAGAAGAGGTGAAATATTAGCCAGCAGAGGAAAGTGACAAGTAGAAGAGGTGAAACATTAGCCAGCAGAGGAAAGTGACAAGTAGAAGAGGTGAAGTATTGTGTGTGTGTGTGTGTGTGTGTGAGAGAGAGAGAGAGAGAGAGAGAGAGAGAGAGAGAGAGAAACGTGAAGAAAAGGAAGGAAAATCAATGAGAAGCGAGGGAGGGGAAATGCGTAAGGGAGAGGTAAAGAGAAAGAGACTAACAAGGAGGGAAAGAGAGGAAAAAAGAGGGGAAAGAGGAGTAAAAAAGAGCGAGGGAAGAACGTGAATTAAGAGGGAAGAGAGAGGAACTAGAAATGGGAAGGAAAAGAGGAGAATAACAAGAGAAAGAGATGAGAAGAGAGGAAAGGAGAGGAGAAGAGAGAAGAAGAGGGGACACGAAGGAGGAGGGAAGGGGATGAGAAGAGAGTGGAGAGGAAGAGAGAAGAAGAGAAGAGAGAGCAGAGGAGAGAAAACCTGATGAAAGAAATAAGACAATATAAAAGAGAAGAAGTATACAGGAAATAATGAAAAGAAGACAATGTGCACGTTTGATAGGCGCACCACCCTTTACACTGTGCAAAATTTCTTGTACGAGAGAGAGAGAGAGAGAGAGAGAGAGAGAGAGAGAGAGAGAGAGAGAGAGAGAGAGAATTAAACAGATCCAATTGTCTGAATCAAACAATCAATTTATCTATCTATCTATCTGTCTGTCTGTCTATCTATCTATCTATCTATCGGTAATTGAGACGGGAACCCAACCCTTCCAACCCCATTCAGTTCTTCTATACTCCTTTCACCTTAACTTGGCCCAGATTTTCGTCCTTTTGCAGCTTATATCACGCAGCTCAGTGGCAGAAAAAGACAATGGCTCTACATCTTTCCCGTAGCACTTCCTCGTGACTAGCGCCACAGACACACACACACACACACACACACACACACACACACACACACACACACACACACAGGGACACATAGAGGGGTGACTGAATAAAAAGAGAGAGAAAATAGTGAATGCGAGAAGGCTAGAGTTCTGGGAAGAGGATGAAGGACACAGGAGGAGGAGGAGGAGGAGGAAGAGGTGGAGGAAGAGGAAGAAGAAGAAGAAGATTAAGTATAAGGAGGAGGAGGAGGAGGAGGGGTAATTAGACGAAGATGTGAAGGAAGATTGTAGAGTTACAGAGAGAGAGAGAGAGAGAGAGAGAGAGAGAGAGTTGTACCGATATCATTCTTACCAAACCCACTACCACAGCTACCACCACCACCACCACCACCACCACAACCACCACTCCTACCACCACCACCACCACCACAACCACCACTCCTACCACCACCACCACCACCACAACCATCTTCACCACCACCACCACCACCACTCCTACCATCTTCACCACCACAATCACCACTCCTTACCACCACCACCACCACCACTCCTTACCACCACCACAACCACCACCACCACCACAACCCTCATAAACCCCTTCAGAACGAGTATTTTCCCAAGACAAAAGAAGAATAACAAAGACGTTTTCGGAGTGAAGAGGTTATGCTTCTCTCTCTCTCTCTCTCTCTCTCTCTCTCTCCGTCTGTCTGTCTGTCTGTCTGTCCGTCTGTCTGTTTGTATGTCTGTCTGTCTCTCTCTCTCTCATCCATATTCACCCCTCCCCCCATTCTCACTCCCTCACCCATCACCCTCACCCTCACCCCATCCCCACTCCCTCACCCTTCATCCTCACCCCCACTCCCTCACCCTTCACCCTTCACCCTTCACCCATCACCTTTAACCCTCACTCCCTCACCCTTCACCCTCACCCATCACCCTTCACCCTCACTCCCTCACCCTTCACCCTCACCCCAGCACAAGCAAAAATCAGCAATGCAAATCGTATGGAAGAAATCATTACACTGGGAGTCTTGCAGCGACCATCATTTGCCTCACCTTCTGATGCAAATGAGCGGCCCCCCCCCCTGCTGACAAGGGACCCTGGTGGGGGTGGGGAAGGGGGGGGTCAGGTCAGGAGGGGGGGGTCAGGGTCAATTAAAAGGGACAGGTGTTGGTGAGGTAAAGAGAATTATGTTAGGTCAGTTTTGGATTAGGTTGGGTCATCTTAGGTAAAGGTGTTATACAGATTGTGGTGGTGGTGGTGTGGTGTGGGTTGGCAGTGGTGGAGGAAGAGGGATGCAGACGGAGGAAAAGGTGGTTGTAGAGGAAGAGGAGGAGGTGACTGGGAGGGGAAGAGGGATGAAGACGGAGGAAGAGGTGGTTGTAGAGGAAGAGGAGGAGGTGACTGGGAGGAGAAGAGGGATGAAGACGGAGGAAGAGGCAGTTGTAGAGAAAGAGGAGGAGGTGACTGGGAGGAGAAAAGAGTTGTAGACAGAGGAAGAGGTGCTAGAGAGGTGCAACAAGAGGAAGAGGAAGAGGAAGAGGAAGGGGAAGAGGAAGAGGGGTAGGTAGTAGGAAGGAAGAAAAATGAAGTATTGTAGTGGAGAGAGACGTAGTGATAGACAGGTAAAATAGACATGATATTTGGAAAGGAAAGAGAGAGAGAGAGAGAGAGAGAATGAGGGGTGAAACCTTAGATTGTATTTCTGGCGAACAAATGAGAATCCAAGTCGATAATGAACTACGCTATTTTTCAAGCCTGTTTTTACTTCCTCTCAAACCTTACCTGCTAGCTTTACTCTCTCTCTCTCTCTCTCTCTCTCCATGACCTTTTATATACATGCTTCACATCAATTTCCTCTTCCCTGAGTCTCCTCCCTTTCCTTTCATCTTTGTGCACCTTCACTGCTATCCTTGTCCTATTCTCCAAGCCTCTAGTCCATTCATTTTGACTAGATGCTTTTCTTTATATGTTCAGGGAAGAAGGAACCTAAGGCCAGAAGCTCGCTAACTGTTCCCTCCAAGAAAAAACAAAAACAAGATAGCAGAGATCGGCGTTTGAAAGACTGGAGATCATAGGCAGAGGGAAACAAAGAGAGAGACAGTTCCAGAGTTGACATGTTGCATACCTGAAGGACTGGGAGTAGCGGTTAACTCTTGCATTAAAGAGCTGGACAGGAAAGGGATGAGAGTTTGTTGCTAGACGGGTGCTACGTGCCCGCCGTGGTGGTGGAGGGATGCAACCAGACAGTTCAGAGAAGCGGTGACCATTGAACTTCTTCGTGACTAGCATTTTTAAAAGTATTATTGGAAAATCGGCCTAATCCTATTTTTTTCTTTCTTTCCTCTTCTTTTTGTATCTTCTTACTCTCTTCTTCTCCTCTTTCCCTCCTCTCTTTTTCTTTCCCTCCTTTCTTCTCTCTTTCCTCTCTTTTTCTCTCCTCTCTCTTCCTCTCCTTCCTCTCTTCTACCTCTCCTCTCTGCCCCTCTACATTCTCTCCTCCTCTCCTCTTTCCACTCTCTTTTGTCTCCTCTCTTTTTCTTTCCCTCTCTTTTGCCTCTCCACTCTGCCCCTCTACATTCTCTCTTTCCTCTCCTCTCTTTTCCTTTCCCTACTCTCTTCTACCCCTCAACTCTTTTCCTATCCAGTCTCACTTCCCTCTCTTTCTCTCTTCTTCCCTCTTCGTCCCATTCCTTCCCTCTCTTCCTCTCTCTTTCCCTCTCCTCCTCTCTCCCTCCCTTTCCTTCCCTCTCCTTCTGTATTCCTCCCTCTCTCTCTCGATGACCAAGCTCGAAGGAAAGACACAGATATGAAGACAAAGTTGAGAAAGAGAGTTAATGAGAAGAACGAAGGTAAAGACAAAGAAAACGGAAGTGAATATGGAAACAGGAAGAAAAACGGGAGGTATAAATGATAAAAAAAAAAAAAAGAGGAAACAGGAGGAAATGTAGAAATGAGAGAGAGAGAGAGAGAGAGAGAGAGAGAGAGAGAGAGAGAGAGAGAGAGAGAGAGAGAGAGAGAGAGAGAGAGAGAGAGAGAGAGAGAGCAATGGCCCCTTTCACGACAGGTGCGACAGGATCTCATCGTAATTACATATACATTAGTCTCCCCTTCCTCTCTCTCTCTCTCTCTCTCTCTCCTAATTTTGTAAGTAAAAGAGTGAGAAAGAGAATTATTAATTAAAATAATGATAGGATTACTAATACAGAAAGTGATGATAGTGATGAGGAAGATTGTGGTGAAGAATTTGTTGAAGATGGTGATGAAGGTGATTACACAGGATTACACAGGAAAGCAAACAGCAACAGACCTTATGGTCCTTTCGAGGCTGCTTGTTAGAGAAAACTATGACTACAAGATCTAACTCTACATGTTGAAGGATAAGGATAGTAAAGCAAGAAGGCTCCCCCCACCACCAAACCCTCCAGGAAAAAGTGAGAAAAACTACCATGCAGCATGGAAAAACTGACATGGAAATTTTATAGGAAACACTGGAAAGGAAAAGTCACATTCTATAATACTTTATCTATGAGCTACCCGATAGAGTAACCTGAAAGAGAAAGTAAACAAATAAAATAATAGTTACGGCATGACATTATAAACCGGTTACATTGAGTTAATGGGAAGTCTGTGGACATAGCGTGGAAGCTACACACTGCACAGTGTGGATGTTTAGGGGTGGTGCGGCAGCCTTGCCTGGCGCTTTTAAGGTAGGCAGCAGTCAATCAGGCCCTAGCTCCGTTTGCTCCACCGAGACAAGGAACTCTCCCATGTGGGACAAGTACACAAGTTTCATCCTGAAGCAGTGACCCCTGGTACATTATAAAAATCCCGATGGTGGTCACTTGACTAACAGGGACCCTCAGTGATCCACAGCCCATCACAGGTCGAAAGTAAGAGTAGTGACCGTTAAATCAGGGTTATCTGTGCAGCTCCTAATCTGTGCTTATATTGCTTTCGTTGCGCTGGGGAGATTGAAAAGTATATAGGACGGGTGTCTTTGATGGAGTGTGTGGTGAAATGCTGAAGCATGGGGGAGAGATAGTAGTAGAATGGATGTGGAAGATGTGCAGATTGGCCTGGGAGGAAGGTAGAGTCCCGGAGGATTGGAAGTCAGGTATAATTATTCCCTTGTACAAAGGAAAAGGGGAAAAAGAAGTGTGTGGGAATCATAGGGGCATTTGTCTTCTTAGTATAATAGGAAAAGTGTATGGTAGGATACTTATTGACAGAGTTAGAGAAAGAACAGAGGAATTAGTTGGAGAAGAACAGGGAGGCTTTAGGAAGGGAAAAGGTTGTGTAGATCAGATATTCATTCTCAGATCTTTAGTGGAAAAGTTTCTAGAGAAGGTAAAGAAGTTGTATGCGGCTTTCATGGATTTGGAGAAAGCATATGACAGGGTGGATAGACTAGGATTGTGGAAAGTGTTAAGAATATATGGAGTAGATGGGAAGTTGTTGAATGCTGTGAAGAGTATGTACGATGGTGCGAAGGCTGCAGTGCGTGTGGATGGTGAACTAAGTGAATTTTTCTCTTTGAAAGTTGGGTTGAAACAGGGATGTGTCATGTCTCCATGGTTGTTCAATCTGTACATGGATGGGGTAATAAAAGAGGTACAAGGTAGGGTAGTGGATGTTGGAGTGGCCCTGGTGAGAGAGGATAGTGTTTGGAAACTCCCTGTGCTGTTGTTTGCAGATGATACTGTGTTGTTGAGTGAAGACGAAGGGGAGCTGCAAGGCTTGGTGGATGAGTTTGGGAGAGTGTGTAAGAAACGGAATCTAAAGGTGAATGAAGGGAAGAGTAAAGTGATGGTCTTTGAGAGAGGTGAAGGCAGTGAATGTACAGCGAGGTTGGATGGTGAGGAATTGGAAAATGTGAGTACGTTTAAGTACTTGGGTAGTGTGATGAGTAAGGATGGAGGTTTGGAGGGTGAAGTGCTTGAAAGGTTACAGCAGGGAAGAAAGGTTGCTGGTTCTTTGAAAGCAGTGATAAGAAACAGGGAAGTGAGCATGGAAGTGAAAAAGTTACTACATGACAGTATTGTGATACCAACTCTAACGTACGGAAGTGAAGCTTGGACGTTGTTGGAAGGACACAAGTCAAGAGTGAGAGCAGTGGAAATGAGTTATTTAAGAGGAGCCTGTGGAGTCACATGGAGAGACAGGCTGACGAATGAGGATATAAAGGAGCGTTGTGGTGTTGATGTGGATGTGATAGGAAGCGTTATGAGGAACACACTGAGGTGGTTTGGCCATGTGGAGAGGATGGAGGGTGAAAGACTGACGAAGAGAGTGTATGTGAGTGAGGTGGAGGGGGAAAGAGGGAGGGGGAGGCCGAGGATGAGATGGAGGGATGGGGTGGAGAGGTATATGAGAGAGGGGGGTGTGAGTTGGGAGCAGGGCAGTGAAATGGCGGGGGACAGGGCGACTTGGAGGCGATTTGTTTGTGGCCACCCCAAACGGGACTGAGGCGTCTGGCAATAGATAGATAGATAGATAGTCTTAGATAAAAGGGGACTGCACAGTGCACAGTGTGGATGTGCAATGCACAGAGTGGATGTTTAGGGGTGGTGCGGCAACCTTCCCTGGCGCTTTTTAGGTAGGCAGCAGTCAATCAGGCAATAGCTCCGTTCACTCCACTGAGACAAGGAACTCTCCCATGTGGGACAGTACACAAGTTTCATCCTGAATCAGTGACCCCTGGTACATTAAAAAAATCCCGATGGTGGTCACTTGACTAACAGGGACCCTCAGTGATCCACATCCCATCACAGGTCGAAAGTAAAAGTAGTGACCGTTAACTCAGGGTTATCTGTGCAGATCCTAATCTGTGCTTATATTGCTTTGTTTGCACCGAATAAATTGAAAATGTATAATATCGTGACGCAACACTATGTACGGGTACATTGTTTACGGGGTGTCTTGTAGACTAAGGGGGCATGAACTTACATGTACCGTAGCTATAAAAGCAAGTTATTCGGACAGAAAAAGAGTCAGCTGAGGATTTTCGTGCAAATACTTGTTTAATTTGTTTTTGAATGTCTCAATTGAGATACTGTTCACGGTATCTGAGGGTAATCTGTTCCAGATATTTACAACTCTGTTAAAGAAGAAGTATTTTGCTTCATGGGATTGGAATCGCTTTCCCATGATTTTGCAGCCATTACTTCTGGTTTGACTCGACCGGTCTATATCAAAATATTTATTCATGTCTAAGTTGTCATATCCCTTCATGATTTTGAAAATTTCAATAAGGTCCCCTCTTAACCTGCGCTTCGTTAGGCTAAATAATTTAAGTTCTTCAAGGCGTTCCTCATATGGTTTGTTTCTAAGTCTTGGTATCATTTTTGTGATTCTTCGCTGAATTTTCTCTAATTTTTCAATGTCCTTTCTGTAGTATGGAGACCAGAATTGCACACAATACTCAAGATGGGGGCGCACTAGCGAGTTGTACAAGGCAAGTATGACTTTTTCCGATTTAAACTCGGAAGTTCTTCCAATAAAACCCACTAGCTTGTTTGCAATTTTAACCGCATCGGTCCACTGCTTGCTTGGTTTTAGGTCATTTGATATTATTACGTTGGGTCTGGTTAGTACTTGGATGGGTGACCGCCTGGGAACACCAGATGCTGTTGGCATCCCTACGTGTCAAGTGGGGTTGGTGGAGGATTAGTGCCCCTCCCTGTAAAACAATTAACTCTAAGCCCTTGGCCACCCCATTTGGGATACATGGCGTCTGGCAATGGATGGATGGATGGATGGATATTATTACACCAAGATCCTTTTCACTGTCTGTACTTGATAACTGAATATTGTTCATTTTGTAATTTGCATGGACATTGTTACTTCCAATATGAAGTACTTTACATTTTTCTGTGTTGAATTTCATTTGCCATTTTTCTGCCCAGCTTGTTAAAGTATTAAGGTCATTTTGTAACTGCTGCCACTGTAATTTTGAAGTTACTTTACTGGTTATTTTAGTATCATCTGCAAATTTGGATACTTTACAATTTAGACCCTCATCAATGTCATTTATATAGATAATAAAAAGTATCGGTCCAAGTACTGAGCCTTGGGGAACGCCGCTGATCACATTACGCCATTTGGATTCCTTTCCGTTTATCACAACTCGCTGTTTTCGGTCTGACAGCCAGTCTTGTAACCATTTTTGCGTCTTTCCTTTTATTCCATGTGCTTCTATTTTTCTCATGAGACGCTTGTGAGGGACAGTGTCAAATGCTTTCTGAAAGTCGAGGTAAATTATATCTACTGCTCTTGAGTCATCGTATGATTTGTAAACATCATGGAAGAAGTCCAGTAAGTTAGTTAAGCATGAACGACGATGTCTGAATCCATGTTGCGAGTCTTTAATTATATTATTTTCTTCTACATAATTAACTATTTTATCTCTTATGATTTTTTCCATTAACTTGCACACTACTGATGTTAAGCTGATTGGTCTGTAATTTCCTGGGTGCGACTCATTTCCTTTTTTGAAAATTGGTGTTACATTTGCTAGTTTCCATTCGCGTGGAACTTTCCCAGTACTTAATGAATTATTGAATAAGACAGAGAGTGGCAGCAGTAACTCATGTTTTGCTTCTTTGAGAATTCTCGGTGATATTTTATCGGGGCCAGGGGTTTTGTTTATGTCCGTACTATTTATAGCTGAAAGGATATCGTTATTATGGATAGCATAGTTACTAAGGACTGTGCTATTTGCTTGGTTTGTGGGTAACAGTAGGTTTCTGGTGGTGTTTTCTACTGTAAAAACAGACGCAAAGTAGTCGTTAAGAATGTTTGCCATTTCGACCTCATTTTCAGTGTGTTTGCCATTGTTTGTTTCTAGAGGACCTATTGATGTAGTCATAACTTTTTTCTTTCTAATGTAACTGTAAAATTCTTTAGGATTTGATTTGCACGTATTAGCAATGTGGATCTCCAGTGCTCTTTTGCTTTGTTTAATAAGTCTTTTCGATGTGCGGCGTAGATTATTGTACTGTAATTTATCATCATTATTTTGTGTAGCTTTATATTTATGGTACCGGTATGCCTGTTTTTTGGCTATTAAGTTACTTTTTATTTCACTGGACCACCACTTTGGTTTACTATTTCCAGCTGGACGTCTGTTACGTAGTGGCACACATGACTTTACCACTTCATTAAATTTTTCGGTGAATATTTCCCATGCTTGGTTTATGTCATCAGTTTCAGACATTTGAGTCCAATCTGCAGTTGCAAGTAGCGCTCTGAGCCTGTTGAAATTAGCTCTACGATAATCTGGGACCTTTTCTTTGCTCTCCGTTTCTTTTACTTTTTCAGTAGTAATATTAAACTGTATAGTTCGATGATCACTGGAACTAAACTCAGGTCCTATTTCAATGTTGTTGACTAGGTTATCATTTGTAGTCAAGATGATGTCTAGGATATTGTTTCCTCTCGTTGGGTATTCTATGTGTTGGGAAAGGGCGCTTTCCTGAAGATTCGTATAAAGCTCTTGTCCTGAGTGTGCCGTCAGTGGTTCACCCCACTTTGTTACCGGTAGATTAAAGTCTCCAAAAATTACGCTATCCTCTTGACAACAAATTTCCGCAATTTGATCACAAAGTTTTTCATCTGTCTCAGTTGACTGTGCTGGAGGACGATAGATGAGACATATATTTATTCTGTGTGAATTAATACTTAGCTGAACATAACTGGCATCTATGTTGGTAATACTGGGTTTGGATAGCACAAGGGGATGGAGACTAGTTTTCACATATAGTAAAACACCGCCACCAGCTCGATGTGGTCGCTCACAGCTGAAAATATTGTACCCTGTTAGTGAGTATTCCGCTAGAAAGTCACGGTCAGATGTGTTAATCCAGGACTCTGTGATGCCAATGATGTCATAATTTTCTAGGTAAATTAGAGATTCTAAATCCTCAAACTTGTTACGTAGACTACGTGCGTTAGCATAGCAGACTCTAATTCCGTTCCGAACAGTTGGTGATCTGACTTTGTGGGTATTTACGTTAAGGTTACTGTTCCTGGACGTGCCGCGTTTTTTGATCTGAAGAGGGCGACTTTATCGTGTAGAAGTCTACCTAGCCGTGCCGCTCCTACTGAGTTCAAATGGAGACCATCTTTCTGGAATAGAGTATGTTGCTCATAAAACTGGTCCCACAGATTGACAAAGTCGACTCCCTCTTGCGTGCAGAGAGATTTGAGCTGGTTATTTGTGCTGAAGGCCTTATCATAGAAACTACTTTCTGCCTTGATCCTTGGGAGTATACCAGATATTATCACATTAGTGGACTTAGTTTTGAATCGTTTGATCATTTCATGATACTT
This sequence comes from Coenobita brevimanus, assembly GCF_032717465.1. Classification (NCBI taxonomy): domain Eukaryota; kingdom Metazoa; phylum Arthropoda; class Malacostraca; order Decapoda; family Coenobitidae; genus Coenobita; species Coenobita brevimanus. The sequence continues at coordinate 2,211,658 of NC_137058.1, forward strand.
TGCTAGCAATTCCTCTGATCTATTGCGCTTCAGATCATTTGTACCAACATGGATAACGTATAGAGTTTGATCATTTGTGTCTTTTGTGACCTCATCGCAGACTTCTGTGATATCACATAGTCCACCTCCTGGAAAACAGTACCTCTTTCTGCTGATGGGGGCACGTCCACAAAATTCCTCCAGCTGACTGCGTACAATAGAGTCCCCAATAAGCCTTGTTTCTTCTGTCTCATTAACCGCTTCGGCAAGGATCTGGTAGCGATTATACGTAGTTATGGGAAGATGCTTCCTCGTATCTTTTCCGGGTTTTGTGCCATTTCTTACCATAGTAAAGGGGACTTCGCTTGGCGAGGAACGTACTGAATCGCTGGGTGAGGAAGATACTGATACACTATTATTTGTGACTGCCTGATGGGCGGGGGCTTGTACGAGCTCAGTTTGTACGCTTCTTCCTTCTCGAGTGCTGTTGCTGACTCCTACATTTGCCACTACAAACTCTTTCAGTGTCTCAAACTCTGCCTTGAGTTCCCTGTAATTTCTCTGCGATTCAGCTAAACCATTTTCTAGATCTTTTCTCAAGATGCATAGTTTGCACACAGGCGTCGAAAAGTAATTTGAAAAATACTGAGCCGCAAAGCGACCAGTACACTCCTGGCAGGCCTTTAGGGTAGATGGCATTTTGCAGCAATATTTCCACAATCCCACACAAATAAAAAATAGTATACAACTGGTTAATGGATGTTGTTACAAATGGTCAATTTACTCTATATACGAGATATTGAATTTCTAGGGAGATTCACTTACTTTTTATATATTATCTTCCTTTACCAGTATAAAAAGAATAGAAAATCTACCTGCTATGGCACAATCTAACCTACATGAATTCTTTTACCAGTGTAAAAAGAACAGAAAATCTGCTTGCTATGGTACAACCTACCTTACCATGAACTGTGTAAAATGAAAAGGGAATCTACTTGCTATGGTATGATCTAGCTTACCATGAATTGTGGAAATACACCATACACTGATTCACTGGAGAAAAAGGAAAAACAAAAAAAAAAATAACAATGAAATGTTGGGGAAAAAATCAAAATAAAAACCTAGCTTCTCTCAGTGAACAACTGAAAATAAAAATAATATACAACTGGTTAAGGGATGTTGTTAAAAATGGACAATTTACTCTGTAAATGAAAAATTGAATTTCTAGGGAGATTCACTTACTTTTTGTATACTATCTTCCTTTAACAGTATAAAAAGAATAGAAAATCCACCTGCTGTAGCACAAGCCAACCTACATGAATTCTTTTACCAGTGTAAAAAGAGTAGAAAATCTGCTTCCTATGGTACAACCTAACTTACCATGAACTGTGTAAAATGTAAAGAAAATCTACTTGCTATGGTATGATCTAGCTTACCATGTATTGTGGAAGTACACCATAAACTGATTCACTGGGAGAAAAAGGAAAAAAGAAAATAACAATGGAATGTTGGGGAGAAATCAAAATAAACACCTGGCTTCACTCAGTGGACAACGGTTTGTAGTACAAAAACTATTTCAATGGTGTAACATCAATCACACAGTTGTTACTCTATACAGAAGACAATGCTATTCACTTGCACCAAACTAACAAGCAACTTAGTATATGTTACGTTAAAGTAAGACGTACAAGGATGATAGTGGGAACAAAAACAAAGAGAGCTGGTAAGGTAGGTAAATACACTTTCGGTTCACTGCACCATTTACTAGTGAGAAAAGATAATCTGTTTGTTAGATATCGTTCTAACTGACCTTGATCTGCGGGAAAATAAACTATAATATGTCTGAGACCAGAAATAACGGCGGGAAAGGGCAGGAATACGAAGTGGAGGGTGGCGATATATGTAAACAAAGGAACACGCGAACGCTTTACACCTTTAACCCGCTCTAAAACTTTTACATGAAATCTATTTAAATACTTTACACGGGGGAAATATGTCTACGACTCTTATACACTTATCTGATTCACTTTCAAACCGATCTCCACTCAAGCTTGTTGTTGAAACACTTGGATATGCGGAGCTGCTTTAGTGCCTGTGATGGAGACTGTAGTGGTCATGATGGTGATGGGGGTAGTGATGATAGTTATGATGATGATGATGGTGATGAGAAAGAGGGTGATGATGATAGTGATGAAGATGACATTGATGATGATGGTAATGAGAAAGTGGGTGATGAGGATAGTGATGATGATGATGATGACATTGATGATGATGGTGGTGATGAGGGAGGTGATGATGAGGTGACGAAGATGACATTGAAGATGATGATGGTGATGAGGAAGGAGATGATGATGATAGTGATGATGATGAAGATGACATTGAAGATGATGATGGTGATGAGAAAGGAGGTGATGATGGTAGTGATGAGGGTGGAGGGGGTGATGCGAGGAGCTCATTTGTAACTTGGCACTGCGAGGGTCAGGTAATGAGAGAGAGAGAGAGAGAGAGAGAGAGAGAGAGAGAGAGAGAGAGAGACCGACCGAACAAGCAAGGATGGGAGATTAAATTATATCAACATGTTTTATTGGCGCGTGTTTTGCTGTGTGTGTGTGTGTGTGTGTGTGTGTGTGTGTGTGTGTGTGTGTGTGTGTGTGTGTGTGTGTGTGTGTGTGTGTGTGTGTGTGTGTGTGTGTGTGCTTACTCATTCAAACGTACACCCACACGCACATAAACGTGGAGACGTACATACATCTGCTCGTTCTACACACATAAGACTCATGTGTACCTTTCTAACACGGTCATACGCACACAGACGCAGGTTCACGAGCGCTTCCTTTACACACACACACACACACACACACACACACACACACACACACACACACACACACACACACACACACACACACACACACACACACACACACACACACGCAATCACAACCAGGCGGGTGATGAAGAGAAGTGGCTCCTTCATCACACTTTACGGTAGTGGTGATTGGTGTGGTGATAGGGGGAGGGGGGAGTGGTGGGGAGGAATGGAGGGAGTGGTGAGAGGGGGGGAGAGAGGAGTGACTGGTAGGGAGTGGAAGAAATGGAGGGAGTGGTGAGAAGGGGGAGTGAAGGGGAAAGAGGTGCTTGGAGGAGGGGAAGGAGGGGAAAGAGGTAAGTAAATGAGGGGAAGAGGTAAGTAGATGAGGGAAAGAGGTAAGTAGATGAGGGAAAGAGGTAAGTAGATGAGGGAAAGAGGTAAGTAGATGAGGGGAAGAGGTGAGTAGATGAGGGGAGGTGAGTAGATGAGGGGAAGAGGTAAGTAGATGAGGGGAGGTGAGTAGATGAGGGGAAGAGGTAAGTAGATGAGGGGAAGAGGTAAGTAGATGAGGGGAAGAGGTGAAAGGATGAGGGGAAGAGGTGAAAGGATGAGGGGAATCGGGAGTGAAGGAAAGAAAACGGGGTCACGGAGGAGGGAAGGAGAGATGATGGAAGGGAGGAAGGAAGGATGACGGAAGAAGGAAAGGGAGGATGAAAGAAGGGGAAGGGGGGGTGATTGATGGAGGGAAGAGGGGGTACAATATATAAAATGAACTTCCAAAATCCATCATTGAAAAAAAACAGAGCACAAGATGGCAAGACTACGAACAACTGCATAGAAAACGGAACAGAGACAAGGACGCGAAAAAATACCTTAGTATAAAAAGAAAACACGAAAGCAAAAAAGAAATTATCACCATCATGCCTATGGGAAAATTTTATGTCGCTCAATATATTTTTTAAAACTTTGGAATTAATTATATAAACTAGAGGGCACGTGGTTCATCTAGCGACGTAATCTCTCGAAATACGAATGGTATACTGTAAGAAAAAAACTTCATTTGGCATCACTGTGGTCTTAGATGTATGTTTTTCGCTGTTTCGGGTTATTCTGTACTTGTGACCTCGACTGACATGCAAAGGTCACGCTGATGAACTTGGTGAGATAGGGTTACGGGGGATACTTCTGAATTTGCGTTCCTTGAGTCAAAAACCTGTGACTACTCTGAAAACAAGCTATATGACTGTCAACCCGATTATTGATTAAAAACGATGGGCTCCAGCTAGTAAAATGGTCTTCACATCAATTTAAAATTACTCAGTGATAAGGAGAACTGCATTCTGTGACGCACAATACGTCATGCCCTCGTGACAGTCACTGTGCGCGCATCTGAAGGTGTCAATACAGTCATTACTCATTTTACGATGGGGTTACGTCAGGTCATACCTTATTGTATACCGATTTTATCGTAAATCCGGAGATTGAAACCCATTATAAAAGGGGGGTTATGTCAACACAGCTTCCCAAAGTCACCTAACCAAGACTGAACCATAAATGACAACCCACCTTCATTCCTTCCTGTGTTGGTCCAAGTCGTCTCCAAGTCGTCCCCCCCGAGGCTGGGGGACAGCCTGTGTTTACAGGTACTAGTGATCAGCCTCTGAGTCAGACAGGAATAGGTTAGGAGGAGGGGAATCTGGTTCATACCTGCACCAACGTTAGCACTGGGACCCATACCTGCACCAGCCATAGCACTGGGACCCATACCTGCACCAGCCATAGCACTGGGACCCATACCTGCACCAGCCATAGCACTGGGACCCATACCTGCACCAACGTTAGCACTGGGACCCATACCTGCACCAACGTTAGCACTGGGACCCATACCTGCACCAACGTTAGCACTGGGACCCATACCTGCACCAACCATAGCACTGGGACCCATACCTGCACCAACTTTAGCAATGGGACCCATACCTGCACCAACCATAGCACTGGGACCCATACCTGCACCAACGTTAGCACTGGGACCCATACCTGCACCAACGTTAGCAATGGGACCCATACCTGCACCAACCATAGCACTGGGACCCATACCTGCACCAACGTTAGCACTGGGACCCATACCTGCACCAACCATAGCACTGGGACCCATACCTGCACCAACCATAGCACTGGGACCCATACCTGCACCAACGTTAGCACTGGGACCCATACCTGCACCAACCATAGAATGGGACCCATACCTGCACCAACCATAGCACTGGGACCCATACCTGCACCAACGTTAGCACTGGGACCCATACCTGCACCAACCATAGCACTGGGACCCATACCTGCACCAACCATAGCACTGGGACCCATACCTGCACCAACGTTAGCACTGGGACCCATACCTGCACCAACCATAGCACTGGGACCCATACCTGCACCAACCATAGCACTGGGACCCATACCTGCACCAACCATAGCACTGGGACCCATACCTGCACCAACCATAGCACTGGGACCCATACCTACACCAACCATAGCACTGGGACCCATACCTGCACCAACCATAGCACTGGGACCCATACCTGCACCAACCATAGCACTGGGACCCATACCTGCACCAACCATAGCACTGGGACCCATACCTGCACCAACCATAGCACTGGGACCCATACCCGCACCAGCCATAGCACTGGGGCCCATACCTGCACCAACCATAGCACTGGGGCCCATACCCGCACCAACCATAGCACTGGGGCCTACACTAGCACTGACCTTACCACTGGACACACAAATCCACAGGACTGTAGTACTATGTCTGGCTGAGAGATGACGATAACAAGGGGGCAGACATGAACGAGTTGAAAAGTCAGGGCTTTGAAGGGGTGGCGGGACCTGAACCATAACAATGCCTACACGCCGGGGCCGCTATCTTGCCTGAGACAAGCGACGGTCACCTTGTGTGTGCCTGGGGCTTTCCAATGGCAAAATCGTTATAGCGGGAAATTGTAAATCGAATTCTGGGGTGGAACTTTTCTATTATCGTTGCGGCGAATTATTGTAAACCGAATCATCGTAAAACGAGTAATGGCTGTTTTGTGCTATGGCAACCTACCCCTCAAGAGTGCATCCGATTTCATGTACAGAATGATACGCGTGTGATTCGTGTGTGTTATGATACGCGTGTGATTCATGTGTTATGATCCGTGTGTGACTCGTGTGTGATATGATACGCGTGTGATTCGTGTATATAATGATACGCGTGTGATTCGTGTGTGATGTGCATCCGATTTCGTGTATATAATGATACGCGTGTGAGTCGTGTGTGATGATATGTGTGTGATTCGTGTGTGATATGATACGCTGTGATTCGTGTGTGATATGATACGCTGTGATTCGTGTAAAATACATTCGTGTGTAATAATATTCGTGTATAATAAGCATTTTTTCATAGCGGTGAGATGGACAGGTAAATGAGAGCGGTAATGACGAGGGGCAATTAGCGTGCACACCTTTATGACTCACCTGTCCTTGATTAAATTGACTACCTGGCTATGCTGGAAGGTAAGGAAATAGGTAGGATTGCATTTTCCTTCATTTTCAACCTTATTCTTACTGTGCTTAGAGGTGAAAATGTCTTTGTTTGCCTAGTTACTTTTCTTACTTGTAATCTGAACCGTATTGTAACTATAAATAAGAGTCAAAATTATGTACACAATTAGGTCAAAGTTTCTCAGGGAAAGAGTGATGGACAAAATCACCTTCTCCCATGCTGGTGAAGTATTAATGGGAATAGCGTGTCTATAGTGGGGGTAAATTATGTCATGGAGTGTGTGTGTGTGTGTGTGTGTGTGTGTGTGTGTGTGTGTGTGTGTGTGTGTGTGTGTGTGTGTGTGTGTGTGTGTGTGTGTGTGTGTGTGTGTGTGTGTGTGTGTGTGTGTGTGTGTGTGTGTGTGTGTGTGTGTGTGTGTGTATAGTTTTATTATGGTCACCCCTTCTTCCCATTTGCATCATTTGGTTCCCTTTGTTCTCTCTCTCTCTCTCCTTCTCTCTCTCTCTCTCTCTCTCTCTCTCTCTCTGCGCGTCAACAAGGAAGAAGAGAAATGGAGGAAGTGAGGAGAGGACTGGGTAAGGTGTGGTAGGGAGAGGGGGTGGAGTGTCGTGGGGTAGTGTGGAGTGGGGTAACACACACACACACACACACACACACACGATAAATTAAATCAGACTCATTTTCCTTAGGCCTAAGTGGACTCATGGTCACCTCTTTATCATCATCATCGTCATCATCAACAACATCATCACCACCACCACCACCACCACCATCACCACCACCACCACCATCACCACCACCACCACCACCACCACCACCACCACCACCGTCATCATCATCATCATCATCATTTCCAGCACAGAGAGGAAAATAAAACATAAACACGAAGAAGAATTAAGTTGATTAGGAAGGGATGCTGAGGAAGGAAGAAGGAAGTATGAAGGACTGAAGTAATTTGCTGGCGTTTGATCTGGGTTCTGGTACACTCACACACACACACACACACACACACACACACACACACACACACACACACACACACACACACACACACACACACACACACAGGTAGACAGATGGATGGATAGACATAAACTAGAATACTGTCTTGGGAAGTTGAGTGGGGGGCTGGTCTTGGAGGGAGAGGGGGAAGAGAAGGTGTGTGGGGGGTAGAGGGAGGTGATGTAGGGGTGGGGTGGGGGTGATTTAGGAGGAGTGTGGGGTGTGGTGGGGTTACAGGTTAGGAGAGGAAGGGTTGGAATGGTGGGGAGGTGAGAAAGGGGGGGCTCAAAGGAGAGAAGGTGTTGGGGGGGTAGAGGGAGGGGATGTCGGGATGTGGTGGGGGTGACTGAGAAGTGGGAGGTGTTGGGGGTATGTGTGTGGGGGGTTGGGGGAGGTGTAGTGAGGAGGGGTAGGCAGCTTTGGAGGGGCTAACTGAAAGAGTTTAGATGAGGGGGAAGATGAGAGGAGAGGGAAGAAGAGGGGAGAGGAGAAGGAGGAAGAGGGATGAGGGGAGGGAAGAAGAGGGGGGATGTGAAAGAAGAAGAGGGGAGAAGAAGAGAGGGAAGAAGGGAAGAAGAAAAATTGTACAAATGAGAAAGGAGAGAAAAGGAAGAAGGAATTGGAGAGGTGATGAGTGGAGATGACAGAGTTTAGATGAGGAAGAGGAAGAGAGAGGAGGAAGGAAGAAGGGGAAGAAGAAGATAGGGAAGTGAAGAAGAGAGAAAGAAAGGTGGTGCAAAGAAGGAAGAAAAGAGGAAGAAGGAAGAGGAGAGGGAAGATGATGAGAGGAGAAGAGAGGAGGAAGAGGAAGAGGAGAGAGAAGAGGAAGAGGAGGAATGGAAGATGGAGGAGACGATGAGGAGGAGAGGGAGGAGATGATTTCAGTCAAGTTCCTCTCTCTCTCTCTCTCTCTCTCTCTCTTTCAGGGCAGGGCGGAACCAGGGAAGATTATAACTGAGAGAGAGAGAGAGAGAGAGAGAGAGAGAGAGTACGTCCTTCCCTCTCACTGTAAATATAACTCTATCTCGTCACTTTTCACTGCGTTAATGAACTACTTTACACCGAATATTAGACATAAAGTGTGTGTAGTAACTCTATAAGTGGCTATTTCTCAGAGTCCTTTGATCATGCCCCCACTCCCCTCCCCCTCCCCTCACTCCCCCCCTCTCCCCTCACCATCCCCCTCCCCTCTCCCCTCACCCATCTCCTCTGCTCTCTCTCTCTTCCTCACCTCCCCTCTTCCCCCATTCTTTCCAGTCCTTCCTTTCCCTCCACTACCATTTTTCATTTGCCTTTCCTTCCATCTTCCACTCCCCTCTTTTCATCACCTTCCCCCTCTTCTCTCTTCCACTACCCCTCTTTTCTTCACCTTCCCCTCTCCTCTTTTCCCCTCTTTCCCTCTTCCACTCCCCTCTTTTTCTTCACTTTCCCCTCTCCTCTTTTCCTCTCTTTCCCTCTTCAACTACCCCTCTTTTCTTCACTTTCCCCCTCTTCTCTCTTCCACTTCCCCTCTTTTTACACTTTCCCCTCTTCTCTTTTCCCCTCTTTCCCTCTTCCACTTCTCTCCTTTTTTCACTTTCCCCTCTTCTCTTTTCCTCTCTTTCTCTCTTCAACTACCCCTCTTTTCTTCACTTTCCCCCTCTTCTCTCTTCCACTTCCCCTCTTTTTTTCACTTTCCCCTCTTCTCTTTTCCCCTCTTTCCCTCTTCCACTCCCTCTCTTCCTCTAACCTCCCTCCCTACGACACACACCTATACTCCGTCCACTCAAACTTGGCCTGAAATTGTCACATCTCTTGATTCTAAACTGCAAGAGAGTGAAGCAAGAATACAATGCTAGTCACGAAGAAGTGCTATGGAAATGAGGCAGGGAGGCATGATATACCCTACTGCTACAGGAAATGAGTTGCAAAAAAGTGGAAATGTCTCCTTGCCAAGTTAAAGTGAACGGAGTGTAGGAAGGATGGTTTGGATGGAGAGTGAGAGACTGACAAGGAGAGTGTATGTGAGTGAGGTGGAGGGGGAGAGAGGGAGGGGAAGGCCAAGGATGAGATGGAGGGATGGAGTGAAGAGGTAAATGAGAGAGGGGTGTGTGAGCTGGGGGGTGAAATGTCGGGGGACAGGGTGACGTGGAGACGATTTGTCTGTGGCCACCCATTACGGGATTAAAGCGTCTGGCACTAGATAGACAGATAGATAGAAAAGTAGATTACCTGTCTTCCTGCTGCCTTAATTCTTACCTGCAAAAATAAATCAATAAAGAAAGTGCGTTAAGACTTTATAAAACGCACTTTATCTGAGGAAAACTTTAAGACTTAAGATATTACAATATTTTCGTGTGAGATTTATCCTAAACGAAGGTAGTTCGATCCTTAACCCTTCCACTGCCAAAAGTCTGCCTTGAGGTGAGTATAAGGGTTATAAGGTAGTTGGGATAAGGTGAGAAAACAGATACTATAGGTGAAGAGGCGCAGCGAAGAGGATAAATACGCACAAGGAAGGGGTTAAGAACACTGGATTTTTGCCTGTATTTTCTTCTTCCTCCTCCTCCTCCTCCTCCTCCTCCTCCTTCTTCTTCTACTCATCATCATCATCATCATCATACTTCTCCCTTTTTCCTCCTCCTCCTCCTCTTCCTCCTTTTCCTCCTCCTCCTCCTTCTTCTCATCTCACTTCTTCTTCTCTTTTCTTTCTTCTTCTTCCTCCTCCTCCTCCTCCTCCTCCTCCTCCTTCTTCTTCTTCTTCTTTAATTTTAGGAAGCCTGCGTCCACCTTCGTATAAGATAAATGGAAGTGATGAATGGAATGTGTAAAGTGTTCGAGAGAGGCCATTTGCGTGTGTGTGTGTGTGTGTGTGTGTGTGAGAGAGAGAGAGAGAGAGAGAGAGAGAGAGAGAGAGAGAGAGAGAAATAGGAGGGCTTTCTCTGAGTAATGGAAATCATTCTCTCATCCTGAAATTAATGGTGACAGATTTATTTCAAGGCTGGCTTCTTTCCCCTCACCCTTTCCCCTCACCCTTTCCCCTCACCCTTTCCCCTCTTCCCCCTCACCCTTTCCCCTCTCCTTCCCCTCACCCTTTCCCCTCTTCCCCCTCACCCTTTCCCCTCTCCTTCCCCTCACCCTTTCCCCTCTCCTCCCTCACCCTTTACCCTCTCTTCCCTCACCCTTTCCCCTCTCCTCCCTCACCCTTTCCCCTCTCCTCCCTCATCGCTTGGGAAAAGGTGCTGGGGAGCAGAGAACAGTAAGGTGTAGTAAGCAAAATAAATCGCTTGGGAAAAGGTGTTAGGGAGCAGAGAACAGAAATAAGGAGTAATAAGCCTAATAAATCGCTTGGGAAAAGGTGTTAGGGAGCAGAGAACAGGAATAAGGTGTAATCAGCAAAATAAATCGCATGGGAAAAGGTGTTAGGGAGCAGAGAACAGGAATAAGGTGAAATCAGCAAAATAAATCGCTTGGGAAAAGGTGTTAGGGAGCAGAGAACAGTAAGGTGTAATAAGCATAATGAATCGCCTGGGAGAAGGTGTTAGGGAGCAGAGAACAGGAATAAGGTGTAATAAACAAAATAAATCGCATGGGAAAAGGTGCTAGGGCGCTTCCTTAACCGGAGAGACACAGGTCATCGGAGTGAAGTGGTGAAGAAATCCACAAGGGGCCATTAACTCCCCCCCAAGGTGCCCCCAAAACCCCCCAAAAAATCCAGCTTAATCCCTGGCTAGTGGGGGGATTTACAGGGTGATACAAGAGACTATAGTAGTAGGATTTTCGGATTTATATACTTTTATTTAATTATTTATTTTTGTCTTTTGGCCCCCTCCACCCAAAAAAAAAAATCTACCCCTTTTTACCCGAAGATAGATAGAAAGAGAGAGAGAGAGAGAGAGAGAGAGAGAGAGAGAGAGAGAGAGAGAGAGAGAGTGTTAATTTTATAGACTGTGTGTGCTTTAAGTATATAAGTGTCTGTGAAATATTGCGTAACTCTCCTATCCAGTCTCTCATTTTCACTCACTCTCTCACACTCACACTCACTCACACGCACCTGTTACAACCCTCACTCGCACTGCTTTACTCTCTACATTTCTCTTTCCACTCCTCTCTTCTCTCTTCCCTCACCTTCTCCCCTCTCCACCTCCTCTTCTCTCCTCCCCTCTCATTTCTCCTTCCACACCTCTCTCATCTTCTCCCCTCTCTCTCTTCTCCTTCCGTTCCCTCCTTTCTCGTCTCGTCCCCTCTTCCCTCCCTTCCCTCCTCATCTTTTTCCCTTCCCCTCCCCTCACTCTCCCACCAACCTCTCCATTCCTAGGCCTATTTTAAGGAGGGAGAAGACAAACATTACATTACACACGGTAGGCCTAAGTCGCCCCTTCATTCTGTACCTGCTCCACTTCACCTTTTCTGTTGTGTGATTAAAATGCTTTCCTTTTTTGGGGGGTTTGCAGGGTTTATTTCTAGATGCTGTTAACTTTACTATCCTTGTCCTTCTCTTCCTCTCTTCTCTCTTCCTCTCCTCTCTTCTTCCTCCTCCTCCTCTCCTTTCTTTGCGTTGCTCCTTCCATTCTTCTCTCATCTGTTTCTCTCTCTCTCTCTTCTTGTCCCCTCTCCCTCTCTCTTTTCTCCACTCCTCTCTCTCTCTCTCTCTCTCTCTCTCTCTCCTTCCCTTCCCCCCACTCCCCCTCCTATACTCCTGTCACTCTAACTTGGCCTAAAATTGCCATCCCTCCAAATTGAATGCTGGGGTGTAAGTGACTATCAGTGGACTATGATGCTAGTCACGAAGAAGTGGTATGCAAAGAGAGAGTAGGGCCCCGAGGCAGAGAGAGAGAGAGAGAGAGAGGGGGGGGTGAAAAAAAATAAAACTCCACGGATCGAACCTACGCATGGCCATCCCTCCGACCGGGGCATCCAAACCACTAGACCACCAGGCTACCTATGGATTTTTTTTAGGTGGGGGGGAGGGGAGGAGGAGGGGGCTGGTACTGAAATAATTTTGAAATATATATAGAACCCCCTCTTCAAAAAAAAATAAATAAATAAATAAATTACTCAAAATCATGTGCTAAGTCAGAGAATGAAAAAAAAAAAAACACCAATGTTTTTTCCCTCATGTTTCTATCTATCTATCTATTTCCAGACGCTTTAATCCCATACGAGGTGGCCACAAACAAATCGCCTCCACGTCGCTCTGATATGTAATGGAGGAAAGTATTACACGCCGTCACTCTTTCCTCTTCAGCATCGCCTATTTTTTCTCTTCATATCTAGTTCCTCATTTTGGCATTGGTTTTCCTGCCTTCAGACGATTTTCTTCAGGTAACAGGAGGGTTTTTCGACCTAAAGGGGGTTTGGGCTGTGATGTGTAGTGATTGTGTGGTGTAGTTTTAGGAGGGCGGTGTGTGGTTCTAGGGAGCTGGTTGTGGCTGGAATAGGGTCACTGCACACACACACACACACACACACACACACACACACACACACACACACACACACACACACACACACACACACACACACACACACACACACACACACATTTGCTTCCCTTTCCCTTCCCTGTGCACACCTAGGTCCTTCCTTACACACACACACACACACACACACACACACACACACACACACACACACACACACACACACACACACACACTACAGGGGATGAAGGGGAAACCTTCACGTGGTGGCACTAATATGAAGAAGCGGATCCTCTACTACTACTACTACTACTACACATGGACACTCTTTCCCTTGGCACACACACTACACACTTTCTACACACTTTTTTATGGACTCAACTCTGGACACACATCCTGACAACCCGTTCCCTGAGACCCTACATGACACCTTCACATATCACCATTTTAGCGCCAATACCCACCGTCCATACTGAATCTATACTATGCCTGTCTCCTTTGTTGACACGACAGAGATTCTTCGCTTTATTTCCTATCCTCCACGTCTCTCTCTCTCTCTCTCTCTATCTCCCTCCCTCTCTCTCTCTCTCTCTCTCTCCCTATTCGCCATAGTGTTTACCTGTGTCTGTCTGCCTATCCTTTCCTTGTTATCGGTATTTTCTCTCTCCTCTGTGCTATCCTTGTCATATTCTTCCCGTTTTCCTCTCTTATTTTCCTACCACAGACTAATCTATTCCGATTCTTGTTTACTTCCCAGCCACTCTCTTCACATTATTGGCCTCCTCTCTCTTCTCTCCTTCCTCTCTTCTTCGCTCTCTTCCTCTCTCTTCTCTCCTTCCTCTCTTCTTCGCTCTCTTCCTCTCTCTTCTCTCCTTCCTCTCTTCTTCGCTCTCTTCCTCTCTCTTCTTCGTCCTTCTCTCTAGTCATTATCCTCATCTCTTCCTCTCCTCTTCAGTCTTTCCTCCTCCTCCTCCTCTTCTTCACCGACCCTCTCCCCTCTCCTCTTGTTTCCTACCCTCTTCCTCTTCTCCCCCCAGCATCCCTCTTCCTCCCCTCTCTAGCTGCCTTTCCTCTTCCCCCTCCCCCTCTCATTCTTCCCCCTTCCCTATTCTCCCCTTCCTCTACTCTATCAACCTCTCCCTTCTCCCCTACCTCCCCCTCCCCTCCTTCTACCTACCTGTCTCCCCTCCCTCCACTCCCCCATTCATACCCCGTTCTCCTTGCCCCCTCCCCTCCCCTCATCCCCTCCCACATTCACACCCCGTCCTCCTTGTCCCCTCCCCTCCCCTCCCCCCTCCCCCCTCCTACATTCACACCCTGTCCTCCTTGTCCCCTCCCCCCCTCCCCCCACCAGCACGAACCACTGTCAGTAATTAAGAGAGTCAACAAACGACCCCCCCTTCCCCCCACCACCCCCACCACCCCTCCAGTAGCCCATCACCCCCTCTAACTCTCCTCCTGCCACTCTCACCCCTTTCTCCCCCCCTCCCCTTTACTCCCCAACCCCCCCTTCACCCCCCTCGCCCCTCACCTCTCTCACCCCGTTTCCCCCTCCTCGTCCTATCCCTCCCCCTCCACATACCCTCCTCACCCCCCAGCCCCTCAACCCTCCCCCTCCTCCTCCCCCACCCCCTCCTCACACACTTCCTCCCCCTCCCCATCCCCTCCTCACCCCCCAGCCCCTCACCCCTCCCTCTCCCTCCCCCTCCTCTCCCCCACCCCCTCCTCACACGCTTAAAAATCTTTCCTCCACATCTTTATTTCCTCTCTTTATTCCTGTCTTTATTTCCCTCTCTTTATTTCCCTCTCTTTAATTTTCCCTGTCTTTAATTTTCCTCTCTTTATTTTCCCTTTCTTTAATTTTCCCTCTTTAATTTTCCCCCTCTTTAATTTTCCCTCTTTATTTTCCCTTTCTTTAATTTTCCCTCTTTAATTTTCCCTCTTTATTTTCCCTCTCTTTAATTTTCCCTCCCTTTAATTTTCCCTCTCTTTAATTTTCCCTCTCTTTAATATCCCTCTCTTTAATTTTCCCTCTCTTTAATTTTCCCTCTTTAATTTTCCCTCTCTTTAATTTTCCCTCTCTTTAATTTTCCCTCTCTGTGTCTGTTGGTGTGTCTGTTGGTGTGTCTGTTGGTGTCTGTTGGTGTGTCTGTTGGTGTGTTTGTTGGTGTGTCTGTTGGTGTCTGTTGGTGTGTCTGTTGGTGTGTCTGTTGGTGTGTCTGTTGGTGTCTGTTGGTGTGTCTGTTGGTGTGTCTGTTGGTGTGTCTGTTGGTGTCTGTTGGTGTGTCTGTTGGTGTCTGTTGGTGTGTCTGTTGGTGTCTGTTGGTGTCTGTTGGTGTGTCTGTTGGTGTGTCTGTTGGTGTGTCTGTTGGTGTCTGTGGTGTGTCTGTTGGTGTGTCTGTTGGTGTGTCTGTTGGTGTGTCTGTTGGTGTCTGTTGGTGTGTCTGTTGGTGTCTGTTGGTGTGTCTGTTGGTGTGTCTGTTGGTGTGTCTGTTGGTGTGTCTGTTGGTGTGTCTGTTGGTGTGTCTGTTGGTGTCTGTTGGTGTGTCTGTTGGTGTGTC
Organism: Coenobita brevimanus; assembly: GCF_032717465.1. Taxonomy (NCBI): domain Eukaryota; kingdom Metazoa; phylum Arthropoda; class Malacostraca; order Decapoda; family Coenobitidae; genus Coenobita; species Coenobita brevimanus. The sequence continues at coordinate 2,226,958 of NC_137058.1, forward strand.
TGTGGTGTGTCTGTTGGTGTGTCTGTTGGTGTGTCTGTTGGTGTGTCTGTTGGTGTGTCTGTTGGTGTGTCTGTTGGTGTCTGTGGTGTGTCTGTTGGTGTGTCTGTTGGTGTGTCTGTTGGTGTGTCTGTGGTGTGTCTGTTGGTGTGTCTGTTGGTGTGTCTGTTGGTGTGTCTGTTGGTGTCTGTTGGTGTGTCTGTTGGTGTGTCTGTTGGTGTGTCTGTTGGTGTGTCTGTTGGTGTCTGTTGGTGTGTCTGTTGGTGTGTCTGTTGGTGTGTCTGTTGGTGTCTGTTGGTGTGTCTGTTGGTGTGTCTGTTGGTTTGTCTGTTGGTGTGTCTGTTGGTGTCTGTGGTGTGTCTGTTGGTGTGTCTGTTGGTGTGTCTGTTGGTGTGTCTGTTGGTGTCTGTGGTGTGTCTGTTGGTGTGTCTGTTGGTGTGTCTGTTGGTGTGTCTGTTGGTATCTGTGGTGTGTCTGTTGGTGTGTCTGTTGGTGTCTGTGGTGTGTCTGTTGGTGTGTCTGTGGTGTGTCTGTTGGAGTGTCTGTTGGTGTGTCTGTGGTGTGTCTGTTGGTGTGTCTGTTGGTGTGTCTGTTGGTATCTGTGGTGTGTCTGTTGGTGTGTCTGTTGGTGTCTGTTGGTGTGTCTGTTGGTGTGTCTGTTGGTGTGTCTGTTGGTGTGTCTGTGGTGTGTCTGTTGGTGTGTCTGTTGGTGTGTCTGTTGGTGTGTCTGTTGGTGTCTGTTGGTGTGTCTGTTGGTGTGTCTGTTGGTGTGTCTGTTGGTGTCTGTTGGTGTGTCTGTTGGTGTGTCTGTGGTGTGTCTGTTGGTGTGTCTGTGGTGTGTCTGTTGGTGTGTCTGTGGTGTGTCTGTTGGTGTGTCTGTGGTGTGTCTGTTGGTGTGTCTGTGGTGTGTCTGTTGGTGTGTCTGTGGTGTGTCTGTGGTGTGTCTGTTGGTGTGTCTGTTGGTGTGTCTGTGGTGTGTCTGTTGGTGTCTGTTGGTGTGTCTGTTGGTGTGTCTGTTGGTGTGTCTGTTGGTGTGTCTGTGGTGTGTCTGTTGGTGTGTCTGTTGGTGTCTGTGGTGTGTCTGTTGGTGTGTCTGTTAGTGTGTCTGTTGGTGTCTGTTGGTGTGTCTGTTGGTGTGTCTGTTGGTGTGTCTGTTGGTGTGTCTGTGGTGTGTCTGTTGGTGTGTCTGTTGGTGTGTCTGTTGGTGTGTCTGTTGGTGTTGTGGTGTGTCTGTTGGTGTGTCTGTTGGTGACTGTGGTGTGTCTGTTGGTGTGTCTGTTGGTGTGTCTGTTGGTGTCTGTGGTGTGTCTGTTGGTGTGTCTGTGGTGTGTCTGTGGTGTGTCTGTGGTGTGTCTGTTGGTGTGTCTGTGGTGTGTCTGTTGGTGTGTCTGTTGGTGTGTCTGTTGGTGTGTCTGTTGGTGTGTCTGTGGTGTGTCTGTTGGTGTCTGTGGTGTGTCTGTTGGTGTGTCTGTGTGGTGTGTCTGTTGGTGTCTGTGGTGTGTCTGTTGGTGTGTCTGTGGTGTGTCTGTGGTGTGTCTGTGGTGTGTCTGTTGGTGTCTGTGGTGTGTCTGTTGGTGTCTGTGGTGTGTCTGTTGGTGTGTCTGTTGGTGTGTCTGTTGGTGTGTCTGTTGGTGTCTGTGGTGTGTCTGTTGGTGTGTCTGTTGGTGTCTGTGGTGTGTCTGTGGTGTGTCTGTGGTGTGTCTGTTGGTGTCTGTGGTGTGTCTGTTGGTGTCTGTTGGTGTGTCTGTTGGTGTGTCTGTTGGTGTGTCTGTTGGTGTCTGTGGTGTGTCTGTTGGTGTGTCTGTTGGTGTGTCTGTTGGTGTCTGTTGGTGTGTCTGTTGGTGTCTGTTGGTGTGTCTGTTGGTGTCTGTTGGTGTGTCTGTTGGTGTGTCTGTTGGTGTGTCTGTTGGTGTCTGTGGTGTGTCTGTTGGTGTGTCTGTTGGTGTGTCTGTTGGTGTGTCTGTTGGTGTCTGTTGGTGTGTCTGTTGGTGTGTCTGTTGGTGTCTGTTGGTGTGTCTGTTGGTGTCTGTTGGTGTGTCTGTTGGTGTCTGTTGGTGTCTGTTGGTGTGTCTGTTGGTGTGTCTGTTGGTGTCTGTTGGTGTGTCTGTTGGTGTGTCTGTTGGTGTGTCTGTTGGTGTGTCTGTTGGTGTCTGTTGGTGTCTGTGGTGTGTCTGTTGGTGTGTCTGTTGGTGTCTGTGGTGTGTCTGTTGGTGTGTCTGTGGTGTGTCTGTTGGTGTGTCTGTTGGTGTGTCTGTTGGTGTCTGTGGTGTGTCTGTTGGTGTGTCTGTTGGTGTCTGTTGGTGTCTGTGGTGTGTCTGTTGGTGTCTGTGGTGTGTCTGTTGGTGTCTGTGGTCTGTCTGTTACCGTAATATCACAGGGAGGGGCAGAGCAATACACAGGACAGACAGACAGACAGACAGAACGATAGATAGATAGATAAACAGAGACAGACCGATAGATATATTCCATTGCGCTCCTATATGACCCGGATTTAGTGACTATTTACTCTTCCTGGTTCAGTGAATCCGTACACAGAGACGTAATGATGTGCACATGTAACCCTGTTTGTGTGTAACATTTTGTACTACACTCACATACACCTGCCTACACACACACACACACACACACACACACACACACACACACACACACACACACACACACACACACACACTAACTACACACACCCTCCCTCACACCACACCACACTACAAAGTCACCTAAAGGGGAATCAGAAGGAAAACTTAAAATAATAATAATAATAATAATAATAATAATAATAATAATAATAATCCTCTATCAAAAAAAAAAAAAAAAGCGACAGCAACGGAGCCATTAGAGTGGAAAAGAGGAAGGAAAAGAGAAAAATTATTGAGGTGAAGGTTCCGTGGCAAAAAAGGAACGTGTAAAGTTTATGTTGCAAAGCTCGTGACCTTTGCAACGGAAGACGATGTGCAATGCAAGATGAAGAGAGGATTTAGCAAGATTTTAGTGTGTGTGTGTGTGTGTGTGTGTGTGTGTGTGTGTGGTAAGGTATATTTCGTGCAGGGAGAGAAAAGTTATGTGTAGTGCCTGTGTATGTGCGTTTGTGCATGCATGTGTGTATTCTGTGTGTATGTATGCATGTGTGAGGAAGTTCGGCATGAATTTCCTCCCCACCACCTCCATCTTTCCTCCCCACCTCCATCTCCCCCCCCTCTCCCCACCTCATCACCCCCACCCAAGCAGATCAGATCCATCAGGGAGTGACGTGGGTTCGACTGCCAGCATTTTCACCCCACCTCTTTCCCCTCCCTCATCCCCCCTTCTCCCCACCCCTCCACCAAGCTTCCCCCCTCTCCCCACCCCTCCACCAAGCTTCCCCCTCTGCCCCCCAAGCCCCCCTTCAGGGTCTCCGTCGAGCGCCAGGTCCAACTAACTCTAAATTGGTTCTTCCCTCCCAAGGCGAGCATACATTTTCAACTTTCTCTTCACATTCGCTATTTCTTCTTCCGCCTATTTACTTCCTCCAAATTTATTCTGTTTGGACACGTGTTTAGCAGCGCAAGGAGTGTTTTTTTTTCTGTGTGTGTGTGTGTGTGTGTGTGTGTGTGTGTGTGTGTTTTTTGGGGGGGTGGAGTGCGTGTTGGAAGGTGTGTGTGTGTGTGTGTGTGTTTTGATTCTGGTGTTTGCGTTATCTTTGGGTCTACTTGTGTGTGTGTGTGTGTGTGTGTGTGTGTGTGTGTGTGTGTGTGTGTGTGTGTGTGTGTGTGTGTGTTTATTTTGAGATACTTGCATTGCCACGGGTATACGCTGTTTTGTGTACGTGTGTGTATGTATATGTATGTGTGTGCAATGTTCCCTATGTGTATCTTCATTACGTATGTACGTCTGCATGCCTGTGTGCGTGTGTATGTGCGTAGTGTCATTCTTACAAGATTCATTTTTGCTCATGAAGGGATATGTGTGGTGTGGTGTGGTGCGGTGTGGTGTGGTGCGGTGTAGTGTGGTGTGGTGTGGTGTGGTGTGGTGTGGAATGGAATGGAATGGAGTGGCGTGGTGTGGTGTGGTGTGGTGTGGTGTGATGTGATGTGATGTGGCGTGGCGTGGCGTGGCGTGGTGTGGTGGTGTGGTGTAGTGTAGTGTAGTGTGGTGTTGTGTGGTGTGGTGTGGATCGCTTTACACCTCTTCCTCAGCGATTTATTTTGCATATCACACCTTTCACCCTCTTATATGTTAACCAAGCAAAACACCTCAGTGCTAAATCCATACAGAGTTTCCAGAGCGATTTACTTCGAAACCTGGATTTTTCTTCCAAGGCTAAATTTTGAGTAGGAATACCTATATCAAAATGGGTCTAAATCTCAACCGCCTCAGAGCCACAATTACTGATGACCTAATGGGGAAAATTGTCTATCTATCTATTGCCAGACGCCTTAATCCCGTAAGGGGTGGCCACAAACAAATCGCCTCCATGTCGCCCTGTCCCCCGTCATTTTACTGCCCTGCTCCCAGCTCACACACCCCTCTCGCATATACCGGTACCTCTCCACGCCATCCCTCCATCTCATCCTTGGCCTCCCTCTCCCCCCCTCCACCTCACTCAAATACACTCTCCTTGTTAGTCTCTCACTCCATCCTCTCCACATGGCCAAACCACCTCAATTGTCTCCCTCACTAATCACCAATTAAGTCGTTTGAAATTGTTAATATTGCTTTTTCACCCCTAATTAGCCCCAATTTAACCTTTTAAAGTTTTTCAATACTCTCGAGGGACACTTTAAATAACAAAAAAGATAATCAAGGTGTAATAAGTAGAATAAATCACTTAAGATTGGGTGCCACGTCACCTAGAGCACGTGCAAGAGTCCGGTGAGGTTAGAATATTGTGAGAATGACTATACGCCGTTCACCTTCACTTGGCATAATAAATCACTTAAGAGAGGGTGTTACGTCGCTTAGAACACGTGCAAGAGTCCAGTGTAGTCAGAGTGCTGGGAGAATTACTATACTCCGTTCACCTTCACTTGGCAAATTTCCTCATTTTCCAGTCTATTTCCCTTCACTCAGAGGCAGGGCATGACAGTACTACGGCTCTACGTCCTTCCCATAGCACTTCTTCGTGACTATACTCCTTTCACTTTAAGTTGGCCCAGATTTACCACCTCCTGTAGCTTATTTAACGTAGCTCAGTGGCAGAAGACTATGCTGCGGCTCTACATCGTGTCCATTGCACTTCTTCGTGACTAGCATTATAATCTAGCCTTCATCTCCTGCCACAACCCAGCATTCAAGATGGAGAGGTGATAATTCTAGGCCAAGTTAGAGTGAGAAGAGTATAGCACCATATTCTAGTGTAAATCTATTGATATACTTCAGCCTTCAATATGGATAAGATAGCAAATTTTACACCAATATCCTGTTCACTCTAACATGGCTTAAAATCTCATCTCTCTGTCTAGTATGCTGAGCTGTGAGATTAACGCTAGATTCAGATGGTAGTCACGAAGAAGTGCTGTGGAAAGGATGTAGAGCCACAGTATCGTCTTATTCTGCCACCGAGCGACGTGAAATAAGCTGGAAAGGGGTAAAAATCTGGGCCGAGTTAAGGTGAATGGAGTAGAGTGGAGAGAACGCAGTGTTTTCCCAACTTTTTTCCTTCCCAAACCCCAGTTTCCACGGGCTCACAAACACCTGACAGCCTTGATTTGTAAGGACGCTGAGGATGTGAAGAGGGAGGAGGTTTGGAGGCGAAGAAGAAGTGGCAGGAGGAGGAAGGAAATGACTCGAAAATTTTAAGACAATCCCACGGTCATCCTCCATCTTCCTGCGCAGTAATGGCTGGAAAATGCAGGCGCTTTTTCTTCCACGTTCCTCATTGGCGGCTGGCCTAGGTACAGGATGGGGCAAAAATTAGTTTCCTCTTGCCTTCTCACTTTCTCCTTGGTGTCTAAAATTCGTACGTTTAGAAAGGCTTGCTGTGTTTCCTCGGATGACGTTGATTTTCCCTGATACGATGCGTCAGGGAGGAAAGTGACGGAGGTGACCGAAGTGAGAGGCAGACGCAGTGAAATGGCGGGTCTCACTTCGCGTACGTCTGTCTCGCGCGCTGATTGGACGCCTAATGTTTTGGTTTTGGCGCCAAATTTACGGCTGATGAGGGGATTTTGGCGTAGTAATGTGGGACTTGGCGACCCCACCTGTCTCTCTTGCAAAAATAAAAAGGAAACGAGGCATAATTAGGGTGAGATGCGACTGTCTTTTGTTTACATTCTCGATCCTTCGCCAGGGACTGTCTTTTGTTTTGTTAATGCTAAATGGTAAATATGAAGTTGTTGGTACTCTACATATTAAGAGATCTGTTTGTCTATCTATCGGTCTATCTGTCTGTCTGTCTGTCTATCTATTTATCTGTTTATATTTGTTGATACTGTATATGTGTTTGTGTGTGCGTCTCTCTCTCTCTCTCTCTCTCTCTCTCTCTCTCCATCTTCATATCTCCTTTCTTGACAACCTTCTTTGATCAACTCATTCTTCTCTCTCTATATCACTTCTCTTCTTTTCCATCTCTTCTCTTTTTCATTCACTCTTCTCCTCTCTATTTCTCAAGTTTCCTCACACTCTTTCTTGGATCTTACCTCCCATCTTTCATCTTAAATAAATTCCTTCCTTCCTTCTTTCTTCCTTCAAAACCTCTCAATTCTTTCTTCATTCTAACTGTAGCCTTTCCTTTCCTTTCCTTTATCATTCCTGCCTTATATTCCTCCTCCCTGCTCTTCCTCCTCCTCCTCCCCCTCCTTCTTCTTCTTCCTCTCCTCTTCCTTTTATTCCTCTCCAACTCTATATCTCTTCTTTCTTTCAGCTTACACCCTGTTCCTCCTCTCGCTCTTCCTCCTCTCCGTCTCCTCCTCCGTTTCTTCATCCACTTCCCGTTGCTTCTTCCTCCTCCTCATCCCTTGTCCTCCTCTTCCTCTTCCCTTCCGCTCTCTTAACCTCTCATCTCAGCGTTCCTCTTCCTCTTCCCTTCCGCTCTCTTAACCTCTCATCTCAGCGTTCCTCTTCCTCTTCCCTTCCGCTCCCTTAACCTCTCATCTCAGCGTTCCTCTTCCTCTTCTATAGCTTCCTCGTCTCATTTTTCTTCGATTTCTCCTCCTACTCCTCTTCCTCCTCTTCCTACCCCTCCTTTCTGCTCCAACCCCTCCTCTCATCTTTGCTCTATCTCTCCCTCTCCTCTCATCTTTCCTAAACATTCCTCTCCCTCTCCTCTCATCTTCCCTCGACCTTTCCCCTCCCTCTCCCTCTCCTCTCCTCTTTCCTAAACATTTCTCCTCCTTATTTCTCCCTTCCCTTCCCTCTCCTTTTCTCCCTTCCCCTCCCTCTCCTTTTCTCCCTTCCCCTCCCTCTCCCTCCCTCTTCTCCCCTCTCCCCGTCTCTCCCTACCACACAGCTCTCCCTAATAATCGTTTTAATGTCTCTCTTACTCACCGTGACCTTTCGTGACCCAGATACCGGAAGTAAATGACCCGTGACACCTTAGCGAGAGAACGCCGACGCGGATTATCGGGGTGTCGCAAAGATCACCCGCTTTACGACAGTTCCACGGCGCCTTTAGCTCCCCGACTGTGCCCTGCCTTCTCTAGCCTCTTCCTCCCTCTGTTCCACCTCGCCTTCTTCTCCGTCTTCCTCTTCTTCTATGTTCCTTTCCTTCGTCTTATGATTTTCTTACAAGATGGCCATTTCTTCTTCGCTCCTTCGGCCTTCCTTCCATATCCTCTCCTTCCTTCTGTCTTTCCTTCCGTGTTCTTTAAGTTTGTCTTGCTGTTTTCCCATTTTCTTTATTTTCTTTGCTCTCTCGCTTCCAAACACCATCTCTCCATAGCTCTTCGTCTGTAGCATCTTCCTCACCTTATCTGTTTACATCTCTTTAATTCTCAATCTCATTTCTTCATTTCATCGCCCTTCTTCCCTCTTCCCTTCTCTGCCGTGCTTCTTTCCCTGTTCCTGTCTTTCCCCCTCTCTTTCACCCTGCTGTCTTCTCCCTCGCAACTCCCATTCCGTTTTTCTGCT
>NC_137058.1:2240000-2247500 GCF_032717465.1 Coenobita brevimanus
AATATCACCTCTTCTTTCTTTCTTCACGTTCTGTCTTCCTCTCTTTACCTCACTTTATTTGCTCTCCTTTATTTTCTTCACCTTCTCTCTCTCTCTCTCTCTCTCTCTCTCTCTCTCTCTCTCATTTCCTCCACACCCTCCCTCACTCCCTCTCACCATCACACCTCCTTTACTTTTCATGGGTCACCCCTCCCCTCCCCCCAGCTCCCCTCCCTTTCCCTCCCCCCTCCCTTATTACTTTCATCACTCCCTTTATGAGTTCTGCAGGGTGTCTCTTGCTAGGGGGGGCGTGGGGGGCGCAGGGGGGGCAATAAAGGGGGGGGCCTCTCTCTCTCTCTACGAATATCCACTGTTTATCACTAAGTTTTTTGTCTTTCTCAGTTGTCTTATTGTCTTCCTTGTGTCTTTAAACTGCCTCTCACTCACACTTTTTCCTCACCCTGTATTTTCTTTATTTTCACGCCTTATCTTTATTTCCTTTATTTTCACACTTTTTGCTCACTCACTCACTCACTCTCTTTCATTTCTTCTCTTCTTATCATTCATCTTTTTCTGTATTCACGAATGTCCTTCTGTTTTTAATTCTCTCTCTTCTCTCTTTTTGCTCTTTTAATTCTCTCTCTTCTCTCTTTTTGCTCTCTTAATGCTCTCTTCTCTCTCTTTACTCTTTTCTCTCTCTCCTCTCTTTTTGCTCTCTTAATGCTCTCTTCTCTCTTTTTACTCTTTTAATTCTCTTTTCTCTCTCCTCTCTTTTTGCTCTCTTAATGCTCTCTTCTCTCCCTTTACTCTTTTAATTCTCTCATTTCTCTCTTCTCTCTTTTAGCTCTCTAATGCTCTCTTCTCTCTCTTTACTCTCTTTTAATTCTCTCCTCTCTTCACTCTCTTTTTGCTCTCTTTTCTCTCTTTTAATTCTCTCCTCTCTTCACTCTCTTTTTGCTCTTTTCTCTCTTTTAATTCTCTCTTTTTACTCTCTTTTCTCTCTTCAGTCTGTTTTTGCTCTTATAATTCTCTTTTCTCTCTTCACTCTTTTAACTCTCTCTTTTCTCTTTTTGCTCTTTTAATTCTCTCTCCCTTTTCTCTCTTCGCTCTCTTTTAATTCTCTCTTTTCTCTCTTCGCTCTCTTTTAATTCCCTCTTTTCTTTCTTCGCTCTCTCTTAATTCCCTCTTTTCTCTCTTCGCTCTCTCTTAAATCCCTCTTTTCTCTCTTTACTCTCTTTTTGCTCTTTTAATTCTCTTTTTTTCACTCTTTTTCGTCTCTTAATTCTCTTTTCTCTCTTCACTCTCTTTTCATTCTCTCTTTTCTCTCTTCACTCTTTTCACTCTCTTTTAATTCTCTTTTTTCTCTCCTCTCTCTTTTTGCTGTTTTAATTCTCTCTCTTCACTCTCTCTCTCTCTCTTTTCTCTTACTCCTCTTTTATACCGGTACCTTTTTTTTTTTTCTTTTCATTTTTTCTTGTTTTCCTCATTCAGTCTTTCACCTCTCTCACCCCCATGTGATCTTTCTGACTCGTGTGTGTGTGTGTGTGTGAAAGAGTTTATGGGGAGGAGAGAGGGAAGATGTGTGTGTGTGTGTGTGTGTGTGTGTGTGTGTGTGTGTGTGTGTGTGTGTGTGAAAGAGTTTATGGGGAGGAGAGAGGGAAGATGTGTGTGTGTGTGTGTGTGTGTGTGTGAAAGAAAGAGTGTATGGGGGAAGAGAGGGAAGATGTGTGTGTGTGTGTGTGTGTGTGTGTGTGTGTAAGAAAGAAAGAGTGTATGGAGAGGAGAGAGGGAAGGTGTGTGTGTGTGTGTGTGTGTGTGTGTGTGTGTGTGTGTGTGTGTGTGTGTAAGAAAGAAAGAGTGTATGGGGGAAGAGAGGGAAGATGTGTGTGTGTGTGTGTGTGTGTGTGTGTGTGTGTGTGTGTGTGTGTGTGTGTGTGTGTGTGTGTGTGTGTGTGAAATAAAGAGTGTATGGGGGAAGAGAGGGAAGATGTGAATGTGTGTGTGTGTGTGTGTGTGTGTGTGTGTGTGTGTGTGTGTGTGTGTGCTTGGTTTTGCATGGAGGTGTGTGTGTGTGTGTGTGTGTGTGTGTGTGTGTGTGTGTGTGTGTGTGCTTGGTTTTCCATGGATGAGTGCGTGTGTGTGTGTGTGTGCTTGGTTTTGCATGGAAGTGTGTGTGTGTGTGTGTGTGTGTGTGTGTGTGTGTGTGTGTGTGTGTGTGTGTGTGTGTGTGTGCCCCTGGTTTGGATGGATGTGTGTGTGTATGTGTGTGTGTGTGCCTGATATTGCATGGATGTTTGTGTGTGTGTGTGTGTGTGTGTGTGTGTGTGTGTACCGTGACTTTACCTGCGTGTGTACAGTGGAGGTCAGTAGTTCTATACTCTCTTCCCTTTACCTTGGCCTAAAATTGCCAGAGTGTGATGCTAGTCACGAAGAAGTGCTAGAGAACGGATGTAGAGTACCAGTATAGCTTCTACCACTAAACTAAGAGATACGGGATTCAAAAGGACGAAAATCTGGGCCAAGTTAAGGTGAAAGGAGTATAGTTTGGAAGCAGGTGAGAGGTGATTGGTGTAGTTCCGTGTTTTAGTGTTTGTTTGTGTGTTTGGTCCTGGTTGTGTGGTTCTTCCTGTTGTCATATCAAAGCACACACACACACACACACACACACACACACACACACACACACACACACACACACACTCAGGATTGTTTACATCACACACACACACACACACACACACACACACACACACAAACACACACTCTCTCTCTCTCTCTCTCTCTCTCTCTTACCTTCAATATGTGGTTCCGGCCATACAGGAAGCTGGTGTTGTTCCGTAAGGCGATCAGTTGTCTCTCTGTGGTGCTCCTTTACGCCATTATACTCCTTTTAAATCAACTTGTCTCAGATATTTTGTCTTCCCCAGTTAATTTCACGTAGCTCAGTGGCAGAGAAAGACAGAACTGCAGCTCCACATCCTTTCTATAGCACTTCTTCGTGACTAGGATCATGTTCCAGCGCTAATCTGTTGCCACAAGTGAACGCGGAGGATTGAGCGATGGCAATTTTAGGCCAAGACAGAGTAAAACGGGGATAGAATCATTTCATTTATCGTCACTGTTTACATGCCTTTTTCTGCGTGTTTTCCGATCTCTGCTTTTACCATCTCATATTCCGGTATATCACTATCACCGCTTAATTCAATACAGTACTAATAGCTATGTAATTCCACTCCTTATCTGGTATAAAGGCTAATAATTCCACTAACATACACGCCTCACACCGCGGTATATCACGAACTGCCCATCTGGGAGTCGAGTCCTGTCTTATCGCTCGGGACTGTCTCGTGCGCGGATGAATAAACAAAAGCAATGAGCAAACTAGAGCCCATTTCAGCGCCAAATCATGCCTAATATGACTTAAATAAACCTTAACTTCATCCATATTGTACCCCAAAGTCAATATATTTATAGATATTTATAGTACACACACACCATCATCATTTTTAGGAGCTGTTTCATGACGAGATGTAAAGTTTCGAAGATTTATGTGAGGGTCTGGGTTCCCACGTCAAGCGGGCGATGATAACGATGTCAGCTGAATATTTTTACACACACACACACACACACACACACACACACACACACACACACACACACACACACACACACACACACACACTGCCTCCTTCTCTGTTTTTTTTTCCCTCTGTTTTCTTACATAATACGGTCTAAAACTCTCCTCTCGACATTGACAGATATAAACACAAAGCGCATCCGGCAATACTCATGCGTTTGACAACTGAAACGAATGAACTGCTTCAGGTGAGGCGTGTGAATGAGTCGCTACAGAATCGGTGTTTGGCAACTATACGAGAGAGGAGGGGAGGGGGAGGGAGGGAGAGGGATAGATCAGGGATGGGGGTAGTGAGGTGATGGAGGAGAGGAGTAGGCAGAGTGATGTGGATTGATGTAATACTTTAGTACTGTACTCTTCTTTCTCAAACACTGCCTATTATTGCCGTCGCTCCAACTTGAATGCTGAGCTGTAACAATAGCTTAACACTAGAATATGATGCTAGTCACGAAGAAGTGCAATAGAAAGATGCACAAGACTGTATTGTCTTTTTCTACCACTGAGCTACGTGACAGTAGTAGTAGTAGCAGTAGTAGTAGTAGTAGTAGTAGTAGTAGTAGTAGTAGTAACAGAATAACGATGCAAGATAAATGCTAAAGATAACTCTAGGAAAAATGACTCTGAATAAATAAGATGCAATCAAAGAGAAGGAGGAAGAAGAGAAGGAGGAGGAGGAAGAGAGGAAAGTCAGAAGGAGAAAGAAGACTGGAGGGAAGAGAGAGAAAGGGCTGGGTGATGTAGGAAGGAAGGAAGACATATATTGGAGGAAGGAGGAAGGTAAAGGAAGATGGAAGAGAGAGAGAGAGAGAGAGAGAGAGAGAGAGAGAGAGAGAGAGAGAGGGAAAACTTTTAGAAACCGGTGAAGGATGAGAAAAATCAATGTAGTGGAAGAGAATGGAAATGGAGGCTTGTGAGAGAGAGAGAGAGAGAGAGAGAGAGAGAGAGAGAGAGAGAGAGAGAGAGAGAGAGAGAGAGAGAGAGAGAGAGAGAGAGTTGGAATAATGTTGGGGACGAATGTGTAGGTACGAAACTGGAGATGATTGTGTGTGTGTGTGTGTGTGTGTGTGTGTGTGAGAGAGAGAGAGAGAGAGAGAGAGAGAGAGAGAGAGAGAGAGAGAGAGAGAGAGAGAGAGAGAGAGAGAGAGAGAGAGAGAGAGAGAGAGAGAGAGAGAGAGAGAGAGTTGGAATAATGTTGGGGACGAATGTGTAGGTACGAAACTGGAGATGATTGTGTGTGTGTGTGTGTGTGTGTGTGTGTGTGTGTGTGTGTGTGTGTGTGAGAGAGAGAGAGAGAGAGAGAGAGAGAGAGAGAGAGAGAGAGAGACTACATTAACCCCTTCACTTCAAATGGCCAAGACGTATGGAAAGGTGAATAGCAGGTTAATTAGGAGGAGATTCTCGTCCTTATGTATCTCTCCAGCATCCTTCCATGGCACTTCTTCGTGACTAGCAACCCTAGTATTAATCTCTCGCTCAGCCCAGTCAAAGTGAACAGAGTATAGAAAAAATAAGTCGCCAAAAAAAAAACGTAAAGGTGTTCAAGGAGAAGGTTATGCCCTAGAAAAGAATTACGTAGCGTCTTTCTTTAGTCGACTTATTATCATCTAAGAGAACTGGGTCACTCCACCAGCTTGATTGCCCTAGTTTTGAGGTAGGAATGAGTCTCCTTGGTTACTAGTCAAATCAACCCTCCAGTCTGGCTATACATGGCCTCATCCTAGCTTCAGGGGGTTAGGGATCTTTTTGGAGTTGGAGTCTCCTTGGTTACTAGTTAGATAAGCCTTGAGACCTGACCACATTTACCTTGAAGAGTCTCCTTGGTTACTAGTCAAATCAGCCGTGGGACCTGACTCCATGTGGCGCTGAGGGACCAGGGGTGTTTGCCAGGTTGGGGTAAACACACTATAGAGACTCATTTCCCACGGGTCATGCACTTGCCGTCCCTGTACTTGTTTTGTTTGTGGATAAACAAGTAATATGTATGGTAACGACCCAGCGCGCCCTGCATATTAACGAGCGGCAGAGGGAGACAGGGGAGAGGGGAGAAGAGGAGGAATTGGCAATGATAGGGGAGGGAGAGAAGAGGGAGGGGGAATGGGTGAAGGATGGAGTGAGGAGAGGGAAGGGATGAAGGAGGAGATTGGAAGGAGGGAAGAGGGGAGAGGAGGAGGGGAAATTGTCAATGATAGGGGAGGGAGAGGGGAAGGAGAAAGAAGGGGGTGAGGGAAGGGAAGGGGAGAGAGGATGGGTGGGGGGAGGAGGAGGGGAAATTGCCAATGATAGGGGGGGGAGAGGGGAAGAAAGAGGGAAGGGGAAGGGGTGAGGGAGAAGGGAGGGGAAGGTGGGGAGGCAAGGAAGATAAGAAGAGTAGGAGGGAAGCAGGAAGGAGAGGGAAGGAGAAGGAAGAGGAAGGGAAGGAGAAGAGAGGAAGCAAGAGGAGGAGCAAGGTGAAGGAAAGGGGGATGGGTAGGGAATGGGGAGGAGGGAGGGGAGAATTGCCAATGTTAGAAGAAGGAGAAGAGAAGGAAGCGGAGGAAGAGAAGGAAGGGATGAAGGAAGGAGGGGTGGGGGGTAAGAGGCAAGAGGAGAAGGAGAAGCGGGAAGATGGAGAAAGGAAGCGGAGGAAGGAGAGAAAGAGGAATGAGGAGGAGAAGGAATGGAGGGAAGGAAGAGGGAGGAGAGAAGAGCAGGAACAAAGGAGAAAGGGAGAGAAATAGGGAGGAGGAAGGGAGGGGAAGAGGGAGACAGCAGGGAGAATGAATATTGATAATTATAGGAGAAGGCGTGGGGTGAAGGAGAGGGAGGACGAGAATGAGGGAGGAAGAGGAACAGGGAAGGCGAAAGGGAAGAAGAAGAGGAAGAGAGGAGTGGAGGGAGAGAAATGAAGATGACGAAGGGAGGGAGAAGGAGGAGAGGAATGGAGAAGGAAGGAAAGGAAGGGAAAAAGAGGAATGAAGGAGAAAGGAAGAGAGTATGAGTGGAAGGAGAGAAACAAGGAGGATGAAGGAAGAGAGAAAGAGGGCAAGGAAAGTGAGGAAAGAGAGGGAATGAACATGAAGGAAAGGAAGGAAAAGAAACAGAGAAGAAGAAGGAAGAAGGAAGCAGAAAAATAAAGAAAATGAAAGACAGAAGATGGGAAGAGGCAGGAAAGAAAATGGTGGGGAAAACAAGGGTAAAGAAAATGGAGTGAGGACAGAATTTATGGGGGACTATTTTTCTTGTATTACTGTATTTCTGGTGGTGGAGAGGGAGGCCTTCACGTAGTGGCACTGATATAGCCGGTCGGAGGAATTGCCTAGTTATACATACACCCCTCAACGCCCTCCCTATCCCCAGAAAGGACTACTACTACTACTACTACTACTACTACTACTACTACTACTAGGCTTCTATGGCTGAGTATTCTGTGTAGGTCATGCAACTCTCTCTCTCTCTCTCTCTCTCTCCCTCTCTCTCTCTCTCTCTCTCTCTCTCTCTCTCTCTCTCTTTACTTTAATTTACTCTTTTTTTAAAATTATGGAAAATTATGTGAAAATGTATATGTGTTTTTTTTCTTATAAGTTTGTATGGTAAAATATGAAAGGGTTAAGGTGTGTGTGTGTGTGTGTGTGTGTGTGAGAGAGAGAGAGAGAGAGAGAGAGTATGGGTGTGGGTGTGGGTGTGGATGAGGGTATGGGTGTGGGTGTGGGTGTGATTGTGGGTGTGGGTGTGGATAACAGGAAATAAACTTGATCGCTGGCATGGAACTCAGGAAATTAATCTCTCTCTCTCTCTCTCTCTCTCTCTCTCTCTCTCTCTCTCTCGTTTTGCTTTTCGTTCCGTTTCTTAGTGCCGTGTGTGTGTGTGTGTGTGTGTGTGTGTGTGTGTGTGTGTGTGTGTGTTTA
>NC_137058.1:2255000-2260000 GCF_032717465.1 Coenobita brevimanus
AGGAAGTTGAATTTGAATTGAAATATTTATACAGTAGTGGTGTAAAAGCTACAGAGGTGTTGCATCGCTATTCTTTTTTTCAGATTTTCCAGATTTTCCAGACTTTCCAGACGATTTTCTTTCCAGACGATTTTTTCCAGACGATTTTCTTCAAGACGGTTTTCGAGAGGCTCTTGGCATTCACCGCGTGCCTTATGAAAATCTCTACATTAAGGCCTGCAGTGAACACGAGGAGTCAACTCTGGATCTGTACGGCAAGAGACAGCCACTTCCAGGAGGCTAAATCCAGTCCACGTTTCCAGATTTCCATTCTTGATGTCCAAAATCCAGTCCACGCTTCCAGATTTCCCTTCCTTTGGTCCAGTTTCCAGTCTTTATTTCCAGTCAGATTCCAGTCTCCATTTCCTAAGTCCAGTTCATGTTCCAGGCTTTCCATTCCCTGTCTAGTTCAGATTTCCGGCTTTCCAGTTCCAATTTCCAGTCAGATTCCACGTTCCAGTCCCTAAGTCCAGTTCAGGATTCAGGATTCTTTTCAGGTTCCAGGCTTTCCAGTCCTTGTCCAGCTCAGGCTTCCAGGTGTCTTTTCTCCAGGGTTTGGTCGGCCTGGAAGTCGAGAGCTGGGTCTGGAAAGAAAGGGAGAGAGGGAGATCTTAAAGACACTTGTAAATCCACCTGATACTTTACACTTACACTTACACCTTCACCTCAGACCCCTATTCCTCAGGGCTGCTCATGGAAGAGGGTCTGGTCTGAAAGGAAAGCAAGGAAAAAAAACACATGTAAAACAGCTATGAAATTGGCAGTTTGAAAGGAAACCAAGACAGACATATAAACGAAAGTAAAATTGGCAGTATGTTTGGAAAGCAAATCAAGAAAAAAAATAAAAAAAAAACAACAACGGTGAAATGTCCAGTGGATCTGAAAATAATATAAAAATAAAGGAGTGTATTCTGAAGACGCATCTTAAATATTACTTGCCAAAATCCAAATTTAAATTATCATCTTTAGGTTCGCTTTCTCGCGTTCCTGTCTCATATTTGGATAAGGGTTTGAGATAGTGGCTGGCTCTTATCGCATCGTCTATCTGTCTATCTATTGCCTTAATCCCATAAGGGGTGGCCATAAACAAATAGCCTCCACGTCGCCCTGTCCCAGCTCACACATCCCCCTCTCTCATATACCTCTCCACTCCATCCCTCCATCTCATCCTTGGCCTCCCCCTCCCTCTATCGTTTATAAAGGCGCCCACATGCTTTCACACATCGGCCTTGGTCACCTACTGGCGGGTCTCCAAGCTGCTCGATCTCTGGCAGCCTCCCTGTTCAGTCCCTTATCCCACTCCCTATGATCTCGTCTCAGGTGTTATTCAGTCTGCCTCTCGCAACCCTACCCCCGACACACACACACACACACACACACACACACACACACACACACACACACACACACACACACACACACACACACACACACACACACACACACACACACACACACACACACAAACAGGCAAATCATGAAACGTCAAAAAATGAATATATATGACCAAAAACCAAAAAAAAAGCGAAGATTTACATGAAAAAGTATGTTTATTGCCTTCCTTCATAGTCACGAAAATTAACGTAGAAAAAAAGAAAATAATAATGCTGTTTTTTGGACCAACTTTAATATAAATTTGGTCAAAATTTTATCTGGTCGAATGCCAATATACTTTTTTTTATTTTTTAGTGATGTGGTGGTGAGGAGCGGACTGGGGTACATGAGAGAGAGAGAGACTGAGAAGACGGGACACGATCATTTCCTCTTCCCTTCCTCCCTCCCCTCCCCCCCCTCTCTCTCTCTCTCATTCCTGGAACTAATATATTATCCTCTTTATCATTTTTCTTTCTTCTCTTCTTCCTCTTTTCCTTCCTCTTCTTGGCTCTATCTTTCTTCCTCCTTCTCTCCCCTGTCTTCCTCTTTCTCCTCCTCTTCTTCCTCCTCCCATCTTCTTTCCTCTTCTTCTTTCCTCCTCCTCTACCTCTTCCTCTTCCCCCTACTCCTCTCCCCTTCCTCTCCTCTCTGCTTTCCCCCTCCTTCCCCCTCTCTCCACCACCCCCTCCCCTCTCCCCCTTCCCCTCCCCTGGTTCTCCACCCACTCTTCATTCAATATATTTTTCTCCTCTTCTCCCTTCCCTCTCCCCTTCTCCTCTCCCCTTCCCCCTCCTCTCCCCCTCCACACTTCCTCACCCCTCTCCCACTCCACTCTCTCCCTTCTCCCCCCTCCCCCCCTCCTTTCTCTCGCCTCCTCTCCCCCCTCCTTTCTCTCCCCCTCTCCCCCCCTCCCCCTTCCCCTCAGGAAATGGGAGGTGAATGGCTGTCGAGATAACGAGCCTGGGTTGCCCTTTGAGAGAGAGAGAGAGAGAGAGAGAGAGAGAGAGAGAGAGAGAGAGAGAGAGAGAGAGAGAGAGAGAGAGAGGGAGGGAGAGAGAGAGAGAGAGAGAGAGAATAAAATCAAGTGAGAGAGAAAGAAAGAGAGAGAGAGAGAATGAAATCGAGAGAAAGAAGCTAGACAGACAGACAGACAACCAGACCCATAAACCCAACGCAATTCTCAAGACATCAAGGCAGGATTTGGCGAGGGATTTGGCGAGGAAGATGGCATCGTAAAAAATGGAATAAAAAATCCTTGACCATAAAACAAAGAGAGAAAATCCACCTATACTAAACGATAAATCCCGGGGGGATTTTGAGGGTGGGGGATTTTGAGGGTGGGGGATTTTGAGGGTGGGGGGATTTTGAGGGTGGGGGATTTTGAGGGTGGGGGATTTTGAGGGTGGGGGATTTTGAGGGTGGGGGGATTTTGAGGGTGGGGGATTTTGAGGGTGGGGGATTTTGAGGGTGGGGGATTTTGAGGGTAGGGGATTAATTGCAGTTTGTGACATAGATTGGTTTGTCTGTCTGTCTGTTTGTCTCTGTCTCTGTTTCTCTCTCTCTCTCTCAGCATAACACCTTTGCTTCCTTGGCCTGTCCTTCCCCTCTCATGCTATCTAATTTCTCTCACTTGACCTTTCTCTCCCTCCCTCTCTCTCTCTCTCTCTCTCTCTCTCTAATATCAATCAGTCTGTCTTCCAATAATGCGTTTCTCTCTCATTTGCATATATATTGAACAACCCCTCCATATGGCAACGCTGGATGCACTCAGGTTCGATTCTGAGAGAGAGAGAGAGAGAGAGAGAGAGAGAGAGAGAGAGAGAGAGAGAGAGAGAGAGAGAGAGAAATTAGCCATTTTGTTAATTACGTATTCCTTGTAACTCACTGATTTATCTTTGTTCTCTCTCTCTCTCTCTCTCTCTCTCTCTCTCTCTCACGAATACCTAACCGTCTATTCTGAATCACAGGTATCACATTTTCTTCCCTTTATACCTGAGTTCTTCTTTCCTTCCCTCCCGCCTTCACATTTCTCAGCCTTTGTTTCCTCTTCCATATTTTCCAGTGTTCCCTTCTCTTCAATTTCTTTCCCAGTTCACGTTTTCTTTATTATCTTTCACACGCTGTTTTTATTTTCTTTCTCTTATCCGTTTTCTGTGGCTTAATGTCTTTCTTTAATTTGCTCTCTCTCGCTCACTCTCTCTCATTCTTTCTTCCTCTCTCTCTTTCTTTCCCTCCTCTTCTAGTCTTCCTGTTTCTCTCCTCCTCTTCCTCCTTCTTCCTCCTCCTCCTCCTCTTCCTTGGTCGTCTTTCCCTATATCATCATCTTCTCTCTCTTCCTCGGTCACTACCTCCTTCTCCTCCTTCCCCCTCTCATCACCTTTCCATCTTCCCTCATCCAGCACACACACACACACACACACACACACACACACACACACACACACACACACACATCTGCAACAACAGACACATCCTCTCTCTCTCTCTCTCCCTCACACACACACACACACACACACACACACACACACACACACACACACACACACACACACACACACACACACACACACGCACGCAACCCAAATCTCCTCGATGCGTGCTACCATTTTCTTTCGATCCTTTCATGTTGATGTCGGGGGCACTATAGTGGGGCGAGGAAGGAGGATCAAGGCGATATAGAGGATTAAATCGCTTCTTTCATCTATACTCGATCCCATTTTGATCAGAGAGGTGAGTGAGGAGCAGGAGGAGGTGATGATGATGATGAACAGAGAGAGAGAGAGAGAGAGAGAGAGAGAGAGAGAGAGAGAGAGATGAGGAAGAAGATGGTAGACAGAGATGAGGAGGAAGAAGAGGCCGGTAAAGATAAAGAGAAGAAGAACAGAAAAGAAAAAGTAGAGGAAGAAGAAGAAGAAGAAGAGGAGGAGGAGGAGGAGGAGGAGGAGGAGGAGGAGGAGGAGGAGGAGGAGGAGGAGAAGAAGAAGAAGAAGAAGAAGAAGAAGAAGAAGAAGAAGAAGAAGAAGAGGAGGAGGAGGAAGAGGCAGCAGAAGGCCTCTGTCTTATAATAGTAACTTCTTTCTCAACTTCTCCCAAGAGCTTGTGATTGTGGTGAAAGGCGTGTGATGTAGTGGTGATGGTGTTATGGTAGTGATTGATGGTGATATGGTGTGATTGATGGTGAGAGTGATGATGGATGAATTAGATGATGAGTCTATGAAGTGATGATGCTTGTGGATTTAGTGATGAGTGTGTGAGTGATGGAATGGTGATGTGGTGATGTGTACTGGTGTTATGGTGATAGTGTGATGGAGTGTGGTGGTGATGGTGGTGGTGGTTGTGGTGGTGGTGGTTGTGGTGGTGGTGGTGGTGATGGATGTGGTAAATGATGGTGGTGGTGGTGGTGGTGATGGTGGTTGTGGTTGTGGTGGTGGTGGTGGTGATGGATGTGGTAAATGATGGTGGTGGTGGTGGTGGTGGTGATGGTGGTGGTTGTGGTGGTGGTGATGGATGTGTAAATGATTGTGGTGGTGATAATGATGATGGTGGTGGTTGTGGTGGTGGTGATGAATGTGGTAAGTGGCGGTGGT
>NC_137058.1:2265000-2267500 GCF_032717465.1 Coenobita brevimanus
GAGAGAGAGAATAATTTGCTGATGGGGTGGATTTAAGAACGGAGTTGAAGGGAGGCTGAAAAGGGTGAAAAGGATAGTCCAATATTCGCCCTTATGGCCTTAAAAAGGAAGGGCGATGCTGGCTTGTCTTAAGAGGGGTTGGATACGCCCTTATGGATGCTGGAGAGAGAGAGAGAGAGAGAGAGAGAGAGAGAGAGAGAGAGAGAGAGAGAGAGAGAGAGAGAGAGAGAGAGAGAGAGAGAGAGAGAGTTGAAGGTGAGAGCGAGAAGGAGCGGAGGGAAATTTGGGAGGAGGGGGAAGGGAGGAGGGGGGAGGGCAGCTTGAAGGTGAGAGAGGGAGTGAGATAGGTCAAAGTGAGAGAGGCTTGAAGGGGAAATGTGAGAGAGAGAGAGAGAGAGAGAGAGAGAGAGAGAGAGAGAGAGAGAGAGAGAGAGAGAGAGAGAAAGAGAGAAAACAGTAGAGAAACAAGTATATAAATATATAATTGAATTAGGGTAGGTAAGTAGGTAGGTAGGTAGGCAGGTAGGTAGGTAGGTAAGTAGGTAGGTAAGTAGGTAGGTAAGTAGGTAGGTAGGTACTGTACTGTAGGCAGGTAGGTAGAAAGATATATATATAGGTAGATAGGTATGGTAGATAGGTAGGTAAGTAGGTAGGTAGGTAGGTAGGTAGGCAGGTAGATGCGTTCATTAGAGGGTCTTGCCTAGTGAATGAGGAAGCTTCACAAAAGACGCATTAACCCTGAAGAGAGAGAGAGAGAGAGAGAGAGAGAGAGAGAGAGAGAGAGAGAGAGAGAGAGAGAGAGAGAGAGAGAGAGAGAGAGAGAGAGAGAGAGGAAATTAGTGAGTGGAGGAAAGATGGAAAGATGGCGGAGGAGGTTGAAGAATGGAGGAGTGGAGGAGGAAGAGAAGAAGGTCAAGGAGGAGGAAGAATGAGAGTGGAGGAAGGAGGAGGAGGAGGAGACGAAGATAATAATGAAAATCAACAAAACTAATACAAATAATAAGACAAGGATAGCAGGAAAATTAAGGTATATATATGGAGGGAATAAGGAAAAAGAGGGAAAATTATTTAAAGAAGAGAGGAAGAAAACGAGAGAGAAAAAAGAAAAACAGAGAAGGAGTGACTAATATAAAATGCAAAAAAGAAAATGAATGAAAGAAAACGAAGGATATGAAGGGTAGACTTAGAATGAATAGAAGGAGGCGGGAAGGACGGACTGAGAGAGAGAGAGAGAGAGAGAGAGAGAGAGAGAGAGAGAGAGAGAGAGAGAGAGAGAGAGAGAGAGAGAGAGAGAGAGAGAGAGAGAGAGAGAGAGCAAATCAATTAAAGGGGGAACTCTGGAATAACACAAAGACCCTCGGGGGCGCACTTCCCCCTGTTGGTTTATGGAAATGAGTGGAAGGGGTAGGTCTGTGAGAGAGAGAGAGAGAGAGGGAGAGAGAGAGAGAGAGAGAGAGAGAGAGAGAGAGAGAGAGAGAGAGAGAGAGAGGCCCCTCTTTCCCCCCTTCCCCCTTAAAGCTCATTCTGGCCCTATTTAACCAAGAAATTCGCCTTTACGTACCCCCAGCCTCAGTCTCTCTCTTCTTCTCCATAAGGATCATCTCAGCCCTTCTTAGCTTAGGGATTTTCAACCTTAGAGATGAGCTACTCTTTCTCTCCTCCTCCTCCTCCTCCTCCTCCTCCTCCCTGTCTCTGCCACTCCTCCCCTCTCAACCTCCCTCTTTCTTCCCTCCTCTCCTCCCCCTCTTCCTCCCTCCCTTCCTCCCTCCCTCCCTCCCTCCCTCCCTCCCTCCCTCTCTCTCTCTCTCTCTCTCTCTCTCTCTCTCTCTCTCTCTCTCTCTCTCCTCCCTCCCTCCCTCCTCTCTCCCTTAGATTAATATTTTGATTCGCGAGCTGGCTGTGTGTGTGTGTGTGTGTGTGTGTGTGTGTGTGTGTGTGTGTGTGTGTGTGTGTGTGTGTGTGTGTGTGTGTGTGTGTGTGTGTGTGTGTGTGTGTGTGTTTTCGTCCATGTGTGCTTCTCTGTAATGTGTGTGCGTGTCCATCGTCGAATATTCTTAATCCATTCCACACAGCGACTTATTCCATTAATTCTCTCTCTCTCTCTCTCAACGCAAAAATAGGTCTGAATTATTCCAAGGCGAGATTCCGCCATTTTGAGAGAGAGAGAGAGAGAGAGAGAGAGAGAGAGAGAGAGAGAGAGAGAGAGAGAGAGAGAGAGAGAGTCTGTGTATGTGTCCTTTGTGTGAGTATGTATATTCTGTGTGTGCGGATGTGTGTGTGTGCGTGTGTGTGTATGCACGTGTGCGCGTGCATGTATGCGTGTGAGAGTGAGAAGGCCGCCGGATCAATAGTGTGAGAAGGGGGGAGGAGGGGGGAGGAGGGAGGGGGGACTGGGAGGGGGGAGAGGGAAATGGAGAGACGTGCCTCCTCCCTCCCTTCAGCATCTCTCTCTCTCTCTCTCTCTCTCTCTCTCTCTCTCTCTCTCTCTCTCTCTCTCTCT
>NC_137058.1:2272500-2285000 GCF_032717465.1 Coenobita brevimanus
TAGTATATGGATTTTTTCGTTTTTTTAATTTAAAGAAAAAATAAAGATAATGTTGATTTATATTTACTCAGGCTACGACAAGCGAGTTCAGTCAGCCTTTGTTTCCTTCTTTTTTCTCCCTGGGTAAAAGCAAGGGCGATTCACAGGTAGGTCCCGTCAATCGCACGCCACTCAGTCTGCTGGTGTGGGCGCGGGTGTGGCGGTGGGAGTACGCAATGGGTAAACTTGAGGGATAGACACTGATAACGCTGACTGAGGCATCCCCACTACAGGCTATCTATCTATCTGTCTATCTATCGATCTATCTATCTATCTGTTCATCTCCCATTCTCTCTCTTTCTCTCTCTCTCTCTCTCTCTGTCTATCTATCTATCTGTCTGTCTATCTGTCTATCTATCTATTCATCTATCCATCTATCTATCTGTCTTCCTGTCTATCTATCTATCTATCTATCTATATTTTTTCAAGACCTTCCCTCATTCAATCCTGTGAGAGAGAGAGAGAGAGAGAGAGAGAGAGAGAGAGAGAGAGAGAGAGAGAGAGAGAGAGAGAGAGAGAGAGAGAGAGAGAGAGAGATAACGTATGAAAGCTTGACATTTCGCTCATACTTCATTCTGACGTACATCTAACGCACACACACACACACACACACACACACACACACACACACACACACACACACACATCCCACACCCCCCCACACACACCATTTCTCTCTCTCTCTCTCTCTCTCTCTCTTGAAAACAACCTTCATGCCTTCCTTTGATTGATTTATTCTTTTTCTCTCTTTATCTATCTGTCTATCTATCAATCTATCTATCTACTGACCACCTTCCTCCTCTATCTGTCTACGAGTATCTATCTATCTATCTATCCATCTATCTATCAGTCGTCATCATCTCCCTCCTCCTCTTCCTCCTCCTCCTCCTCTACCTCTTCCTCCTCCTCCTCCTCCTCTTCCTCTACCTCTTCCTCCTCCTCCTCCTCTTCCTCTTCCTCTTCCTCCTCCTCCTCCTCTTCCTCTACCTCTTCCTCCTCCTCCTCCTCTTCCTCTACCTCTTCCTCCTCCTCCTCCTCCTCCTCCTCCTCTTCCTCTACCTCTTCCTCCTCCTCCTCCTTTTCCTCTACCTCTTCCTCCTCCTCCTCCTCTTCCTCTACCTCTTCCTCCCCCTCCTCCTCCTCCCCCTTCTCCTCCTCTTCTTCCTCCTCTTCTATCCTCTCAATCTTTCTCACCTCACTCACACCCCTTCACCACGAGTACATTCCTACCTCTGTATTCACAATTGCTCCAGACGATTTCACTGCAAAGACGATTTAAGGGGGTTACACAAAGCCTTCCTGAATCTCTCCACTACAGAATGCCCAGAGGGGGTTAGGGATTTTGGCCAGATAGGAGTAAACGGCCTATAGAACCGTATATTTCGTAATGCCAGACGATTTTGTTCAGCTGAGAGGTGCTAGGGGATTTTTTTTAGACTGTTAAATAGACTAAATCGCTAAGGAAATGGTGTTAAGAAGCGATAAGAGACGCCCCCCCACAATGGACGCGTCCCCCCTCCCCTCCCAGGCGTCACCCATTTTCTTTGATTCTCTCTCACCCGACCGCCATTTTGAGTACCGTACTCTCTCTCTCTCTCTCTCTCTCTCTCTCTCACGGGCCACTACCACCACCACCATCACTACCACCATCATCATCATCATCATCATCATCACCACCACCATCATCGTCACCACCACCACCATCATCATCACCATCACCACCATCACCATCATCACCATCATCATCATCATCACTCTCCCTCCTCCTCTAATCAACTTCCACTCCACATTATTCCATATCTCAAAATTATTCCAATAATAATAATAATAATAATATTAATAATAATAATAATAATAATGATAATAAAAATAATAATAATAATAATAATAATAATAATAATAATAATAATTTTGTCCCCGTGTCAAAGAAAACCAGAAGAAAGAAAACGGGAAAGTAAACAAAAAATCTCTTTTAAAAATAACGAGAAAGATTAGCGATATAAATGGCTATCTTTTTAGGTTTTGATTTTTTTAACATATATTTATTTTAGGGAGTCAAAATTTATCATAGGGAAGGGGTTAATGGAGGCTGGGTCCATACCTCTCCCCCCCATTCCAAATTTCGGAATTGTAGGATCGAACCCGAGACCTTCGGATTGCGGGTCACAGCGTTACCGATTGCACCACCGCCATTAACCCTTCAGCGTATTACTGCTACTATTACTACTACTACTACTATTATTACTACTACTACTACTACTACTACCACCACTGGTACTACTATTACTACTACTACTGGTACAGATACTATCACTACTACTACTACTACTACTACTACTACCACCACCACTACTACTACCACTACTACTACTACTACTACTACCACCCCACAAAAATATCATCGTAGTGAAGCGGTTAAGATACAGGAGAGAGAGAGAGAGAGAGAGAGAGAGAGAGAGAGAGAGAGAGAGAGAGAGGAAAAAAAATCATGTCCCTTGTTCATCCTGGCTTTAAAAATATACCTTAGTAACCATAGGAAAAAAATAATATTAATTCTTTTTGCAGGAAAGACAATGACGTGCGATAAAATTTTCCCCATCTCTCTCTCTCTCTCTCTCTCTCTCTCTTTCTTTCTCTCTCTCTCTCTCTCTCTCTCTCTCTCTCTCTCTCTCTCTCTCTCTCTCTCTCTCTCTCTCTCTCTCTCTCTGGTGCATCTAGTCGGTTAAAAAAGCTCCTTAGCACCTTTTCCTTAGCGATTTATTTTTGGATATGGGTGGCTTATATCCTTTTACAAGTTATTTATGCAGAGTATGGCGATATTGGAAGGGTTGATGTAACACGGAATAGGGCAGTAAGGAGTAATAAGCAGAATAAATCGCTTAGGAAAAGGTGTTAGGGAGCTTCCGTACCCGATGAAAATACGAACCGAGGTCACAGAAATATTCCAGCCTCACGATTGACCCTTGACCCGAGATGGACAGATTGAAGCTCCCTAACACTTTTTCCCAAGCGATTTATTTTGCCTATTGGAGAGATTGAAGCTCCCCAACACCTTTTCCCAAGCGATTTATTTTGCCTGTTACACCTTACTGTCCTATTCTGTGCTCCGTAAATCCTTCCAATATCGCCTTATTCTGCTTAAATAACGTGCCATATCCAAAAAAAATAAATCGCTAAGGAAGAGGTGTTAGGGAGCTTCCTTAACAGACGAGAATTCGCGACTTAATAATATCATTCTGAGAGAGAGAGAGAGAGAGAGAGAGAGAGAGAGAGAGAGAGAGAGAGAGAGAGAGAGAGAGAGAGAGAGAATGAGAGAGAGAGAGAGAGAGAGAGAAAGACCATTTTTTTCTTTAATTTCTCGCTTTAAAAAAATTAATGTGATTTTTGGCGGGAAAGACGATTTTTTTTTTTCATTTTTTTTTTCTTTCTTTAAAAATTTTTGAGTTTCGAGGGACATGATTTTTTTCCATTCTTTTTTCAATATAATTCTTGTCACCCTGGACGATTTTATTCAGCTGAGGGCCTGGATTAATGAGGGGATTACTGAAGGCTGTATGTAATCCCCCTAGACCCATAAATCCCCCTTGAGCTGGGAAAAATCACCCTGTTTTTCGTTTTTTCTTTTTTTCAGACGGTTTTCCTCAATAAAAAAGGGTCTGGATTAATGAGGGGATTACTGAAGGCTGTATGTAATCCCCTAGGCCCATAAATCCCCCCTGAGCTGAGAAAAATCATCCTGTTATTTTTTTCGTTTTTCTTGCTCTTTTCAGACGGTTTCCCATAGCCAGAAAAGGGCCTGGATTAAAGGGGGGATTACTGAAGGCTGTATGTAATCCCTCTGGGCCCATAAATCCCCTTTGAGCTGAGAGGAATCGTCCGGGGATTTCAGGATTTAACCACAAAAACCGTCTTCTGGGGCTCCTTCTCCCGTCGACCAAGGAAGCTCCCTAACACCTTTTCCTAAGCGATTTATGTTGCTTATTACACGTTACTCTCCTCTTCTGTGTTACATAAATCCTTCCAAAATCGCCGTACTCTGCATAAATAACGTACAAAATTCAACCAACCATATCTGGAAATAAATCGCTATGGAAATGGTGTTAGGGAAATTCACTGAGGACCCTTCTCCCCGATGACGTCCATTTTTCCTTATATTCTTGCCCCTTACACCTTTTCCCAAGCGATTTATTTTGCTTCTTGCACCTCCCTGTCCTCCTCACTCAAGATGTATGGCGTGCAGAGGGATTTAGATCAGCTAAATCCAAAAATAAATCGCTACGGAGGAGGCGTTAGGGAACTTCCTTACCCGGGGAGATTTCGGATTGCACCCTTCATTAACCCCTTCAGTACGAGGAATTTGTCCTAGGATTTCTCGTCGGTGGGAAGCTCCCTAACACCTCTTCTTTAGCGATTTATTTTTTGGATGCGGCTAGTTAATATCAATTTGCATTTTATTTATACTGAAAAAGATGGTTTTTGAATAATTGAAGTGACACAGAAGAGGAAAGTAAGGTGTAATAAGCAAAATAAATCGCTAAGGAAAAGGTGTTGAGGGAATTTTAAATCGTTCAATCCCGTCGCCCTTTTTTCCTCTTTCTTTTTCTTTTCTTTCTTTTTTCTTTTTTTGCGACAACCAGACGATTTTCTTCAGTCAGAGAGAGAGAGAGAGAGAGAGAGAGAGAGAGAGAGAGAGAGAGAGAGAGAGAGAGAGAGAAGGGGTTGAGGGGGCTTCAGCTAACCCCTCCAGTCCCAAAGGCCTGAACTGAAAAAAATCGTCTGGAACCAGCTAGAACATGCCAAGGAAACCATCTGTGGCCTGGAAACCCTTCAAAAAATCGCCTGGAACCAGCTGGAGGATTGAATATGCCAAGGAAACCATCTGTGGCCAAGAAACCCCCAATAAAAAATAATAGTAATAATAATAATAATAATAATAATAATAATAATAATGATAATAATAATACAAGTGAGGCTTCCGTTGTACAGGTAGCGCAGAAAGTTAGGTCACCCCCCCCTCCGTCCGAATTTCAGGTGGCACAGGCGGCTCCGTAACACCTTTTGCCGAGCGATTTATTCTGCTTACAACCACATTTCCTCCAGTGTGCCAACAATAATAATAATAATAATAATAATAATAATAATAATAAATCATCTCAAAAATAATAATAAAATAAAATCACGCCCCCCCCCCTCTTCTCTCCATGGAATTTGACAGGTCCGAATTTTTGGTGGCACAGGCAGCTCCTTAACACCTTTTCCTGAGCGATTTATTTTGCGTATTTACAACCATATTTTCTCTTGTATGCCCCCAAAGTTATTTAATTTCCCCTCCCTTCTTTGTGTGGATTTTGAAGTTTCGAATTTTAACACCATTTCCTGAGCGATTTATTTTGTACATTACACCTAAATATTCTCCTCTTATCGGCCTACTTGGCATCCGTGACACACAAGAGGATTAAGAAGATGTGGAATAAATCGCTAAGGAAGAGGTGTTAGGTAATCCCCACAGCCACTCAAAATCCTCTCACAGGTGTCCAAGTCCGCAGGATACAAGAGGATTACAAGAGGATTACAAAAAAAGTGTGGGATTAATCGCTAAGGAAGAGGTGTTACGAAATCCTCACGGCTGCTTTGAATCCTACACTGGAGACTGATTTCGGAGACAGATTAATTTCGTCAGTGGAGTGTGATACGGATTTACAAAACTCTAAAGGATTTCGAACAGATTAATTTCGTCACTGGAATGTGTTACGGATTTACGAAGCTATAAAGGATTTCGGAAACAGATTAATTTTGTCAGTGGAGTGTGTTACGGATTTACCAGGCTGTAGAGGATTTCGGACACAGATTCATTTCGTCAGTGGAATGTGTTACGGATTTACCAAGCTCTAGATGATTTTGGACAGAGTAATTTCATCGGTGGAGTGTGTTACGGATTTACAAAGCTCTAAAGGATTTCGGACAGATCAATTTCGTCAATGGAACGTGTTACGGATTTACAAAGCTTTAAAGGATTTCGGACAGATTAATTTCGTCACTGGAATGTGTTACGGATTTACCAAGCTATAAAGGATTTCTGAGACAGATTAATTTCGTCAGTGGAATGTGTTACGGAATTACCAGGCTCTACATTATTTCGGACAGATTAACTTCGTCAGTGGAGTGTATTACGGATTTACCAAGCTCTGAAGGATTTCGGAGACAGATTAATTTCGTCAGTGGAATGTGTTACGGATTTACCAGGCTGTAGAGAATTTCGGACACAGATTAATTTCGTCAGTGGAGTGTGTTACGGATTTACTAAGCTGATTTTTAGAGCCCATAGGGAGAAAGAGTGAGAGGGGTACTAGGATTTCTGCTGGCGATTGTACAAGGGGATTTAAGATTACTACAGTGTCTGGAAAATAGGATGTCTGGAAAAGAGAATGTCTGGAAAAGAGAAAGTCTGGAAAAGAGAATGTTCGGAAAAGAGAATGTCTGGAAAAGAGAATGTCTGGAAGAGAGAAAGTCTGGAAAAGAGAATGTCTGGAAAAGAGAATGTTCGGAAAAGAGAATGTTCGGAAAAGAGAATGTCTGGAAAAGAGAATGTTCGGAAAAGAGAATGTCTGGAAAAGAGAATGTTAGGAAAAGAGAATGTCTGGAAAAGAGAATGTCTGGAAAAGAGAAAGTCCGGAAAATGTCAAATACACGAGAAAAACTTATATGTGAAGGAAAATAATCGGCTGAGAGAGAGAGAGAGAGAGAGAGAGAGAGAGAGAGAGAGAGAGAGAGAGAGAGAGAGAGAGAGAGAGAGAGAGAGAGAGAGAGAGAGAGGGGAGAAAACCCGACACTATCACAAGAATTCAATACAACACATATTTTTTCACTCCTCACTTTCTCTTTGTCAATATAGAGATAAAATTAATGACTATCTTACTATCTCTAAGTGGGATAGTGAGACAATTATAGTCTTTAAAAATGGAGGATGAAAGTGGGAAGAGAATCAGAGAAATTTAGGAGACATCTTCAAGAAAACAGGGAACAAGGCAAAGGAAAGTTTGAATTATTTCCAGTTATTTAAGAAAAGTCAAAATACTTAGAAAAAATTGAGTCTTGGAAATAGAACCAGAAGTTTGATTACATCACACACACCTCCCCATCCTCCTCACGAAAAGCTGATTAGGGGAAACGAAAGCAATAAATCTTCCCTTTTCTTCCCTTTAGCTGTGACGAGAAGAAAAATTAGGACTTAGATGAGAATTAGAGGAACAAAGATGAGTATATTACCAAAGCGTTAGAAAGCACGACACACATCAGCGCAAAAATGGGGGAGGGGAAATTTTGAAATCAACATTGTAATTTTTAGAGCTGAGGGAATGGAAGAACAACTTAAGGGCAAATGAGTAAGGCTCTGCATAACATCACATCAGAACACACTGATTCTATGTTCACTACCTCTCCACGAACATCACAAATTATAAACAGAGATGACAAAGACATTTAGGAATATGCGCAAGGAACACTGTGAGAAAAGGAAGACAGACATGAAAGAGGGAGGAAAAAGGTGTAACTAAGTAAACACGAATATACGGGAAAACGTAAAACCAAGGAAATGAAAACGAGGAGAGAGTGTAAGGAAGGAAAAGTGAGAACAGACGAAAAACTTATGAAACCAACACTACATGAAACGGGACAGAAGTCAGGAAACTTAGAATCGAAGCAGGGAATTGACAGTGAAAAGAAGGAAGCATGGAAATGAGAAAGGAAGGAGGAAAAAATGAAACTGGAACGAAGGGGAAATGAGACCAAAAAAACGAAGCAATGACTTACCGACAAGAAGTGGAGGAAATCTGGCCTTGTCAATGTCCCTGTGTTGAAGTATATAGGGGTTGGTTTGGGTATGTTGTGCTGGGGCCGATGTGGTGGTGGATTTGGCTTGGTTTGGTCGCGCTACACAACTCAAGTTTCGAAGCGTATCCCCATATGGTTCGAACGCTTTCAGAGTCACTTGGGACGGGATATTTGCGTGTGTGTGAGTGTGTGTGTGTGTGTGAAAGACATTTACGTGTGCCGTGTATAGTGAAGAAGTATCCGTGAAGAAAGGCGTGCGAGTGAGACTATGATGAAGGTGAGATAAAGAAACAGGTAAAGTCAAAATGAGATTAGGTGAGTTAGAGGGGGAAAAAAGGTGAGAAATACAGTGTTACGATGTGAAAAATTGAGCTGGGAGATTATGAGAGAGTGAGTGTGTGTGTGTATGTGTGTGTGTGTGTGTGTGTGTGTGTGTGTGTGTGTGTGTGTGTGTGTGTGTGTGTGTGTGTGTGTGTGTGTGTGTGTGTGTGTGTGTGTGTGTGTGTGTGTGTGTGTGATGTGGAAGTACAGAGAGGTGATGTGGAGACAGACAGGTATGAAAGGTGTGTGTGAGAACTTGATGTTGTGTGGTGACGTGTGTGAGTTTGGGCTCAGGTGTTTGTAGTGAGTGTGTAGATGAGTGAAAGTGTGTAAGGGACGTAGAGGGTGAAATTGTGTAAATAACAAGGTGTGAAGGACGTGTGAGTGTGTAAAACCATATAGTTGTTGGTGATGGGTGTGGATTGTTGTAGGCTTGGTTGTGTGAGTGTGTGTTTGCGTGTGTGCAGCGGATTGTGTGTTTGCGTGTGTGTAGTGGATGTTAAGTGTGTAAAAAGCCGTTGTAACAGGTATGGGTGTGTGTAGAACCGCACTGTTGGGTCGTGAGCAGTGTGGGTTGTGATGTTTGTAGAGTCTGAAGCGGTGATGGGTGTGTGTGTGTGTGAGTGTGTGTGTAAATGAGGAACAGAGTGGAAGTGTGCAAAAGAACCGGTTGTGACGGGAGTGTGGTAGTGTGTAGAACCATCATTTGGCGTAGTGATCAGTGTGGTGGTTGTAGTAGTCTTGGTAGTGGTAGTAGTCTCACTCTCAGACAGCCAGCTCTCAGCCAATCTCCATCCGCTTGTGAGATGAGGTGGCGGGCGGAGAGGAAGAGCGAGGGTGATGCCGGCTGGAGAGAGAGGAGTCGATGCTGGCTCCAACCGGCTGTTGTTGGCGATTTTGGCGGCTTTCTTCCCGGTTTTCCGCGTCTCTCTCTCTTCCTCTTCCCGGTTCCTCGTCTCTCCTCACCACCCCCGGTTCCTGAAATTTGTGGAGAGAGTGGAGCGAGGCGGGCGGTGGCTGGGACTGCTGAGGAGGGAAGGGGAACGTGTAGACGGCCAGGGCTTGGAACCAGGTCTGCTCCAAGGGTCTTTCTCTCTCCCTCTCCCTCCCCTCAGCATCCAGCATCTCCCCTCACGCAGACGCACCGCACTCTTCCCTCCCTCTCCCTCCCCTCTCCCTCCCTCCCTCCTCATCTCCTCCCTCCCCCTTTAACAACCTCACCCCTCAATATAACCCCTCCTTCCTCCCACCCTCTCTCTCTCTTTCCCTCCCCCTCCCCCCCTCTCTCTTACACTCTCTCTCTCTCTTCATCCCCCTGCCTAACCCCGCACCCAGCCTCTCCCTCCAACTCCCCTTTCCTCTTCTCGTTTGCCCCTCCCTCTCCCCACTCCCCCCCATTCTCTCTCACTCTCTCTCTCTCTCCCCTCGGCCGCGTTGCTATGGTTACTTCCCGTCTCTCGACTCGTGACCATTTCGATTGTTGATTTACAGTGATGATGTGTAGCGTTTCAGAGAGGCTTGATTCTCTCTCTCTCTCACTCTCTCTATTTTCTCACTTACACACACACACACACACACACACGCAAGGCCGCATTCAAACACTCTCTCTGTCTCCCTGTCCATCGCCATGTTTCTCTCTCTCTCTCTCTCTCTCTCTCATACACAAGGCCTCATTCAAACTCTCTCTCTCTCTCTCTCTCTCTCTCTCTCTCTCTCTCTCTCTCTCACTCATTCCCTATTCTCTCACAGATTCTTTCTTACACAAACTCTCTCTCACACTTTCTTTCATGATTTGTCTGTCTCTCTCACTCTCTCATTCACTCACTCACTCACTCACACACTCACTCACTCACTCACTCACACACTCACTCACTCACTCACACACTCACTCACTCACTCACTCACTCACTCTCTCACTCACTCACTCACTCACTCACTCACTCTCTCACTCACTCACTCACTCACTCACTCACTCACTCACTCACTCTCTCACTCACTCACTCACTCACTCACTCACTCACTCACCCTGTATCTTCCCTAACTCACTCTCACGCAAGCTTTCATCCTCACACCCTCTCTCTCACTCACTCACTCTATTTTATCACTTTCTCACAAAAGCTCTCATTCTCGCACCGTCTCTCTCTCTCTCTCTCTCATTCACTCACTCACTCTATTTGCTCACTAACTCACTCACACTGTCTCTCATGATGTCTGTCTCTCACTCACTCACTTGCTCTATTTTCTCACTCTCACTCACAGACAAGCTCTTACTTTCACACAGTCTTTGTCTCTCTCACCCACTCACTCACTCTCCGTCCATTCTCTTTAACTCTCTCTCTCTCTCTCTCTCTCTCTAATACTGGCTGCTGCTGTGCTCCCGTTGCTGATGCAATAA
This sequence comes from Coenobita brevimanus, assembly GCF_032717465.1. Classification (NCBI taxonomy): domain Eukaryota; kingdom Metazoa; phylum Arthropoda; class Malacostraca; order Decapoda; family Coenobitidae; genus Coenobita; species Coenobita brevimanus. The sequence continues at coordinate 2,283,086 of NC_137058.1, forward strand.
CAGCAACAACAACTACCACCACCACCACTACTGCTACTACTGCTACTACAATTACTACTACTGCTACTACAATTACTACTACTGCTACTACTACCACTACTACTACTACAATTACTACTACTGCTACTACTACTACTACTACTACTACTACTACTACTGCTGCTACTACTACTACTACTACTGCTACTACTACAAGTATTACTACAATTACTACTGCTGCTACTACTATTACCACCACCACCACTATTACTATTCCTACCACCACCACCACCACCACCACTACTTCTACTACTACTACTACCACTACTACTACTTGGTTACTAGTCAGATCTCCTTGGTTACTAGTCAGATCTCCTTGGTTACTAGTCAGATCTTGGTTACCAGTCAGATCACCTTGGTTACCAGTCAGATCTTCTTGGTTACTAGTCAGATCTCCTTGGTTACTAGTCAGATCTCCTTGGTTACCAGTCAGATCTCCTTGGTTACTAGTCAGATCTCCTTGGTTACTAGTCAGATCACCTTGGTTACTAGTCAGATCACCTTGGTTACTAGTCAGATCACCTTGGTTACTAGTCAGATCTCCTTGGTTACTAGTCAGATCTCCTTGGTTACTAGTCAGATCACCTTGGTTACTAGTCAGATCTCCTTGGTTACTAGTCAGATCACCTTGGTTACTAGTCAGATCTCCTTGGTTACCAGTCAGATCACCTTGGTTACTAGTCAAATCCCTCCATCTTGAATATTGAGCCGTAACAAGAGACTAACACTATAATAACACTAGTCACGAAGAAGTGCTGTGGCAGAGACGGACCGCAGCAACCCTCAGCTACGTGAAATAAGCCGCAAAAAAGACGAATTTCCGGACCAAGTTAAGGTGAAAGGAATATAGGAAAATCCGGGGTTCAATCCGGCTGGAGGGAAAGCATTTAAGAGGGGTGGAGAAGACAATACTACGGCACCACATCCCTCTCCACGGCACTTCTTCGTGACTAGTACCATATTAGAGGGTTGTGCTTTCGTTTCAGGTCATTATCTCTCTCTCTCTCTCTCTCCTTCTCTCTCTTGCTCTAATTTCCTCTCTCTTTACATTTCCCCACCCAGTCTCTCTCTCTCTCTCTCTTACTTTCACATCCTCTCGCTCACTAACCCATTCTCTCTCTCTCTCTCTCTCTCTCTCTCTCTCTCTCTCTCTCTCTCTCACTTTCACACGCTCTCTCGCTCACTTTCTCTCACTCACTCAGTCTGCTTTGTAATTCTCTTTGATTCTCTGTATTCTAAGAGGTGGGCAGTAATGATTCTCTCTCTCTCTCTCTCTCTCTCTCTAATGCCTCCCCTAACTTTCCATCACTACTTCCTTGCAATCTTCCGCCTTGACGTCTCTCTCTCTCTCTCTCTCTCTCTCTCTCTCTCTCTCTTTTCACCAGTTTTTCACCTTCGTTCCTTCTCGTCTGTTTCTCTTTTTTCTCTCTTTTCTCTCTATTTCTCTCCAGTATATTCTATTTCCTCTTCCTTCCTTCCTTCCTTCCCTCCTTTGTCTCTTCCTTCTCTCTTTCCTTCCTTCTCTCTCTTCTTTCTCTCTTCCTCTCTACCTCTCTCTTTCCTTTTCTTTCTTTCTTAGTCTCTCCCTGTTTCCTTTCTTTCCTTCCTTCCCTCCTTCCTTCCTTTCTTCCTGCCCTCCTCCCTTCCTCCCTTTCCTCCTTCCCTCCTTCCTTCCTTTCTTTCTTCCTTCCTTCCTTCCTTCCTTTCTTCCTTCCTCTCTTCCCTCCTTAATTTCTTCCTTCCTTTCTTCCTTCCCTCCTTCCTTCCTTTCTCTCTTCCTTCCCTCCTTCCTCCCTTCTTTCTCTCCTTCTCCACATACTCAAGAAAGTGAAATATGAACACAGTCTCTCTCTCTCTCTCTCTCTCTCTCTCTCTC
>NC_137058.1:2292500-2295000 GCF_032717465.1 Coenobita brevimanus
ACCGGGAGAATCACGTAGCATCAGGTAGCATCACGTAGGAGGAGGCAGGAATCACGTAGCACCAGGAGAGATAATGAAAACGGGCGCAGAAATCCCCAAGACTATTATACAAAAAAATGGCCCCAATCACAGGCTAATCTGCGAGTTAATGTTGCAAATCCAGCCCTGAATCTTCATCCTGCCAGCCAATGGATTCCTTGAGACATTTGCATATAAAACACAGGTAGGGGGAGGTGGGAGGGGGAAGGAGGGGGGAGAGGAAGGGGGGGGAAAGGGGAGGGTGAGGGAAGGATGAGGGAAGAGATAGGGGAGGGAGAGGGAAGGGTGGGGGAAGGACACAGGTAGGGGGAGGTGAGGAGGGGGAAGGAGGAGAGAGGAAGGGGGATGGAGGGGGGAGGAAGGGGGGAAGGGATAGGGGAGGGAGAGGGAAGGGATGGAGAAGGAACGGGGGAAGGGATGGGGGAGGGATGAAAGGGGGGGTATATGGGTCCAGGGGGGGTGTAAGAGTAGTTGGGGGAGGTGAGAGGGGGAAGGGCAGATGGGGAGGGGAAGAGGGGTAGGAGGGGGGAGGAAGGGCGGGGGTGGGGGTGGGGGAGATAGGTAGGGGTGGGGGAATTGAGATGGGTAAGGGGGGGGTTTGAGGGGGAACGGTGGAGGGGGTGGATGAGGGAAGGAGGGGGGGAAGGAGGGAGGGGATAGGGTGGGGGAAAGAAGAGGGGGGTGAGAGGGATGAGGGGGGAGGAGGGAGGATGTGGTTGGGGGAAGGGAGTAAGAAGGAATGGGGGATGGGGTGAAGAGAGGGGGGGAGAGAGGGGGAGAGGGGGGGATGAGAGGAGGGAAGGGTTGTTTGGGTGGTAAGGTCAGGTCAGGTCAGGTCAGGTCAGGTCAGGTTAGGTTAGGTTAGGTCAGGTCAGGTGAGGTCAGGTCAGGTTGGTCAGGTGAGATGAGGTCAGGTGAGGTCAGGTCAGGTCAGGCTAGATTTGGTTAGATACTGACGAGAGAGAGAGAGAGAGAGAGAGAGAGAGAGAGAGAGAGAGAGAGAGAGAGAGAGAGAGAACATAATTACTCTCAGCCTGAATGACCTTCGTGTAGTTAATAATCAATAATCAATAGTTCTATTATTATTATTATTATTATTTACATTATTATCATCATCATCATCATTATTATTATTATTATTATTATTATTATTATTATTTTCATTAATCTCTCTCTCTCTCTCTCTCTCTCTACGCAGGAACCATCAAAAGCGTTGTCTTTAACACATCATCAAAGACACCTGGCCATTCCTCCTTCCTTTGCTCTTGTCTTATTTCCACTGCTTTCTTGAGTGTCTTGAAGGAGTGTTAAGAAAAGGTTAGGTTTTCTTTGAAGGTGAAAAAATCCTTATTCTGGGTGTAGTGTTATTATTATTATTATTATTATTATTATTATTATTAGTAGTAGTAGTAGTAGTAGTAGTAGTAGTAGTAGTAGCAGCAGCAGCAGCAGTAGTAGTAGTAGTAGTAGTAGTAGTATGTTTATTATTATTGTTATCATTATTGTTATTATTATTATTATTATTATTATTATTATTTTTATCATTATTATTATTACTATTATTAGTGGTGGTAGTAGTAGATATTATTAGTCAGCTTTAGAGAGGCGAAGCAAATAGTATGTTGGCTGATCTCGATGCTTCCTTAACAACTCCCCCTTTGCGATTTGTTTTTGGATATGGCTGGTTAATATCCTTTTGTACGTTGTTCATGCAGAGTATGACGATATTGGAAGGATTTATGTGACACAGAAGAGGAGAGTAAGGTGTAATAAACCAAATAAATCGCTTAGATAAATGTGTTGGGGAATACGGGAATGTGTATCTTAAATCTACATATAAATAAAATAGAAGAGAATAAGTAAATAAATCGCTTAGGAAAAGGTGTTAGGGAGCTAAAATTATTTCCGAAGATCCCAAATACAGATGAATACTAGAATATGATGCTAGTCACGAAGAAGTGCTAGGGAAAGGATGAGGGAGGATGTCTTCTGCCACTGAGCTACGTGAATTGAGCTGCAAAAGGACGAAAATCTGGGCCAAGTTAAGGTGAAAGGAGTATAGTGTGTGTGTGTGTGTGTGTGTGTGTGTGTGTGAGAGAGAGAGAGAGAGAGAGAGAGAGAGAGGTTGATAGCTCCAAGTCTCTCTCTCTCTCTCTCTCTCTCTCCCTCAGCTTATTACTATTAGTGGATGAGACAGGAAGAGAGGATGGTGGTGGTGGTGAAGTGTGGTAGGAGATTGTGGTGGTGGCGGATTGTGGTAGTGGCAGATTGTGGTGATGGTTGTTGGTGGGCTATAGGAGCTGGTTGATGGTGGTAGTGGTGGTAATTGTGGTAGTTGTGGTAGTTGTGGTAGTGGTGGTAGTTGTGGTAGTGGTGGTAGTTGTGGTAGTTACTGCAGGTGGAATGGTTGTTGGAATGGTTGTAGGTGTGGATGTGAGTGTGGTAGTTGTGGTGGTCTCTC
>NC_137058.1:2305000-2317500 GCF_032717465.1 Coenobita brevimanus
TAGATAGAAAACAATGTAAACTATAGTGGGGATAAAACTATGTGAGCAGAGACAGGAATGGCGGCGGTAGTAATGTTTCTAAGGCTTCGTTTAATTACTTGAGAAATTTAAAACTGGAAACTCGCCAGGGGTCGCTTGCCATCCTATGAGCCTCTGTTTGTGGGGTAGAGTGACCGTCGTTCGTCTCGTGGTTTATGTGATGTTTTTTCCGTGTTTTTTCTGTTTTTTCCGTGTTTTAGGACAAGACCAGGAATATCAGGAGTGGAAGAAAGATCTCTGAGACTTGCAGTACCCCTGAGAGTCACATAGAAGGGACTACAATGGCTATAAGTAAAAAAGACCCAATTTGAGTTTTGAAGATGTCGACTGAGTGTAGATGGGAGAGATTTGTTTCCCCACAGTTGACTGACTTGGCTGATGATGATGATGGTAGGTAGACAGGTAAGTGGGTAAATAAAGGAAGGAATAAAGAGGATTTGACGGTGTTTTTGTTAGAAGTAGGTAAGTAGTAAGATAATTGAAAATACATGGTTAGATAAAGAAGTATTGAAGGAGAATATCAGAAATTTTATGATACCCCCCCAAAAAAAAAATGCTTAGGTTTGGGAGAACAGGAGGGAGAATGGAGGAGAAATGGGTGAAGAGAGAAGAGGAGAGAGAGTGGGAAGAAGGAAGGGGGAGGGGGATTGGAGGGAGAAGCGGAGGGAGAGTGAGGAATGTTATGTAAAAGGAAACCACGTTGGGAATGTTGGTGGGGAGTGGCTGGGGAATTGGGGTATTAGAGAGAGAGAGAGAGAGAGAGAGAGAGAGAGAGAGAGAGAGAGAGAGAGAGAGAGAGAGAGAGAGAGAGACAGAGAGAGAGAGAGAGAGAGAGACTGTGTGTGTGTGTGTGTGTGTGTGTGTGTGTGTGTGTGTGTGTGTGTGTGTGTGTGTGTGTGTGATCGAGTGTTTGTGTGTGTGTGAGAGAGGATAAGTAGGCATACATGGTTTGTGGATAGGAAGTGGAGTGCCCTTATGTGGATGAGAGTCTGAGTGTGTTTTCCTGCCCGTGTGTGTGTGTGTGGATGTGGATGTGTATGTGGTGTTGAGGCTGCTGATGTGGTGGAGGATGTGGATATTAAATGATGTAGGTTAATGTTGATACTAATGTGGATAGAGGAGGGGTGGAATATAGCTTCTACTCACGTGGATGTTGTGTGGATGTTGCTGGGGGGTGGAAAATGAGGTGTGGATGAGTGATGTGGTGAGTATGGATGTTGAATGTTATAGGTTAAGTTTTGATGTGAGTGTGGGTGTGGGAGGTTGTGAGAGAGGGTGTGGATGTGGATGCTGGTGTGGGTGCTTGGAGAGGAGTGTGGGCGTTGAGAAAGAAGGTCTGGAGTGTGTGTGTGGGTGTGTGTGTGTGTATGGAGATGTATTTGAGTGTGGGTGCTGCTTAGGTAAGATGAGGTCAGGGAGGGCTAGGTGGGGTCAGGTGAGGTTAGATTGGCCTGGCTTGAGCTGGGTTGGGTTAGGTGAGGTGAGGTCAGGTTAAGTTAGCGTCTGTTGTGTGAGAATGAGACAGGTGAGCGGGGTCAGGATAGGTCAATGTGACGTGTGAAATAATATACTGATGCACGAAATAGGGATCAAAGGTAACGCTACGGATTTAGGATTAATTGGGCTATGGATTGGGATTAGTTTGGGTAAATCTGAATAGACTCTTATTTGTAATCTCTATTTTAAACTCATGGAAGGCATACCTCAATAATCCTTTACTGCCAATAGGCTTGATTTAATTCATATTTTGGATTACTATTAAATTCTATTATCCTTATTCTGATACCTTAAAGAGGGTCCCTAACACCTCTTCCTAAGCGATTTATTTTGCTTACCAGACTTTACCACTCCCGATAAGAGCCAGCCGTATCCAAAAATAAATCGCTAAGGTAAAGTTGCTACAGGGAGAGAGAGAGAGGGAGAGAGAGAGAGAGAGAGAGAGAGAGAGAGAGAGAGAGAGAGAGAGAGAGAGAGAGAGAGAGAGAGAGAGAGAGAGAGAGAGAGAGAGAGAGAGAGAGAGAGAGAGAGAGAGAGAGAGAGAGAGCTGAACATATCACGTGTTAAATATTCATCCCAGCTGTGTGTGTGTGTGTGTGTGTGTGTGTGTGTGTGTGTGTATTCATGTGTATGCAGCCTGCCCTTGTTATGTATGTATGAGTGTATGTGTATGTACGTGTATGTGTATGTGTGTGCGTGGCTCTCGATGTATGTACACGTTTCATCCCTGTTTATTTAGCACGTGGGGGGTGCTAGGTAACACAGCCTCCAACATAGCACACTCCATTACCTAACACACTCAGCACCGCAAGGCTCAGCACATACACAGGCTCCACAACATAACACAGCCACATAACACAGGACTCAACATAACACAGCCACATAACACAGCACAACACATGCCACACCACACCTCACATCACACCACACCATCATACCACACCACCACACTACCACACCACGTATCACGCAGCACAGCACACCACAACACAACTGTCACCTCTAACCCAATAATTCACTTAGCACAACACAAAGCACTTAACACACACACACACACACACACACACACACACACACACACACACACACACACACACACACACACACACACACACACACACACACACACACACCTCCCCTTCCCCTTCCACACACAAACACACACACCTCCCCTTCCCCTTCCATACACACACACACACAACTCCCCTTACCCGACTACACACACACACACACACACACACACACACACACACACACACACACACACACACACACACACACACACACACACACACAGTTTTAATATGAGCGTCAATTAATGGCTGTTTAGAATAGTTCCCCCTTGTCGTTTTCTTCCCAGAGTAAGTTGTTCGCCACTCACACTTCCCGTTTTCTTTGCGTCACACTCTTTTCTTGATATATTTATTTTTATTTATCTTTTTGGCAAGTGTTCTTTCTCTTTTTGTCTTCCTCTGTCTGCCTGTCTGTTTGCCTGTCTACCTGTCTGTCTGTCTGTCTGTCTATCATCATCATCATTACCCTGGCCCACTGAGTGAAATGGGCAGGATACTCATTCACACCTCATTCAGTCCCATGGAATCCTGATACTCTCTCATGGCCTAAATTTTTCGTATTTGTTTATATATTCAAATTTTATTCGTCTGATTTTGATTTATTAGAGACTTTTTCGTTTTCTGGTTTTTCTTATGATTTTTTTTTTTTTTTCAGTATTGTGTGAAATCGCACTTACTGTGTAAATTTTATGCGACATTGTAAAGGTGCTATTATTATTATTATTATTATTATTATTATCATTATCATCATCATTATCATCATCATCCAGAGAAAAACTTATCTGCATCTTCCATCTTCCATAGTCTGCCATCTTCCAGAAACAGTCACCTCCAGTTCCAGGTCATCCAGTCTCTCATTCAACATCGCCCACTCTTCCACAGTCCACCATTCTCCACATTCTCCACTCTTTTCCACCTTCCAGCACATCCTTCTTCCACTCCTCCACCTTCTCTCCTCTCATGCAGTACCTTCCAGTCTTCCAGTTCCTTCCAGCATCATCCAGGATCTTGTATTTCGTCATCCAGCCTCCTTCCAGACCTCCATCTTCCAGGCTAGCTCAGTCTTCCAGCCCCATCCCATCCTTGACCTGGGAAAGAGAAGAAAAAGATCATTACACTCTTTTCACTCTAACTTGGCCTAAAATTGCCATCCCTCCATCTTGAATGCAGCGCTGTAACAGTTAACTATGATGCTAGTCACGAAGAAGTGCTACGGCAAGGATGTAGAGCCACTGAGCCGCGTGAAATGAGAGGCGAAAGGACGAAAATCTGAGCCAAATGAAAGGGGAAATGAGGAGAGCACGTGGCCGTCCCCTGAACGATAAAAAACAGTGTTGTGAGCGATCAGTAGCTTATAACGCATGGGAGTCCACAGGCTTTCGTCCGCGTTCCAAATACTTTCGACCCGTGATACTTGATTACCTTTGCTATCTGCCCTTCCATATTTTCTTTTCTTTCTCATTTTCCTTCAGCCATTCCCTCTTAATTAACAATCAGTGCCCGAGATTAAAACTACTTAATTAGTGGACATAATTAACATAGTTGTGTATATTAACGGGCCTTCAGTGAGGTTATTAGGCGATGGTGGTGTGGTGTGGTGGTGGTGGTGGTGATGTGGTGTGGTGTGGTGTGGTGTGGTGTAATGGTGATGATAATGGAGTAATGGTGTAGTGTGGTGTAGTGGTGGTGATGGTGATGTGGTGTGGTGTGGTGGTGGTGATGGCGGTGGTATGGTGTGGTGTGGTGTAATGGTGATGATAATGGAGTAATGGTGTGGTGTGGAGTGGTGTGGTGTGGTGATGACAGTGGTGGTATGGTGTGGTGTGGTGATGGTGGTGATGGCCATAACAGAAGTGGAAGTGGTGTGGAGTGGTGTGGTGTGGTGTGGTGTTGGTGGTCATAATGTGATGATTATAATGATGATGATGATGATGATGATAATGATGTTATTTTTATTATTAAATACAGTAATAATTTTTTCATCCATCCATCCATCATCCAATTCTACGTTGTCCCGTGAGAAGCGTAGGAGCCCGGGGCAAGGCAAGTTGGTGCTGACATTTAAGATGAGAGTGACCAGCCTCACTCATCCCTGAGTGGCATTACATAAGCAGTCAACCCCAACCACCCCTTGGATATAAACCTTCACTGGCTCAATCCGATTGGAGAGCCTTAATTACCCACTAAACCACCAGGCACCATAATTTGTTTATATGGTTACCACCCAGCGTAGTAAATGGTTTCCTGGTGTACAGGAAACCATTCGGCTTGTCACTCAGTGTAAAGTCACCCACAGGCAGATGGAAGAGGAAAGAATGAAGGAAAGAAAGACAAAAGTAGGAGTGTAAAGTTACCCGTAGGCAGAAGGAAGAGGAAAGAATGAAGGAAAGAAAGACAGAAGAGGAAGGAAGGAAAGGAGGAAGGAGAGGAAAGGGCAGACACCCGAGAGCAGCACTACATCGAGTGAGTGGATGGTAATTATTTTTTATATATGCAAAATCGACTACAGTATAATGAAGCTTTTAATTATGTCTCTCTCTCTCTCTCTCTCTCTCTCTCTCTCTCTCTCGTTCTCTTTATCTCTTCTTCTTCCTCTTTTCTCTTCCTCGTTCATCTCTTCCTCCTCTTTCTTTCCTCCCTCCCTCCTCCTCAATTTTTTCTATACCTCCCTCCTCCCCAGTTATCTCTCTCCTCCCTACCTTCCTCTCCCCACCACCTCTATCTTTCCTCCCCTTCTCCCTCCTCTCTCCTATAGTACCCCCCTCTCTCCTCACCACCTCTCTTTCCTCCCCCTCTCCTCCTTTCTCCTGCGTTACCTCCCCCTCTCTCCTCCTCACTTTTCTCTTCCTCCTCCCTTCTCCCTCCCCTTCCTCCCTCTCCCCGCCCAGGCCAGCACTGGGGGGCTTACCAGGGATTCTTCTATCACCCCAACTGCTTGTAATTACACCCCAAACCACACCAACACCCCCCACCCCACACCACACCAACACCCCCCACCCCAAACCACACCAACACCCCCCACCCCACACCACACCAACACCCCCACCCCACACCACACCAACACCCCCCACCCCACACCACACCAACACCCCCCACCCCACACCACACCAGCACCCCCCGCCCCACACCACACCAACACCCCCCACCCCACACCACACCAACACCCCCCACCCCACACCACACCAACACCCCCCACCCCACACCACACCAACAGCCCCCACCCCACACCACACCAACAGCCCCCACCCCACACCACACCAACACCCCCCACCCCACACCACACCAACACCCCCCACCCCACACCACACCAACACCCCCCACCCCACACCACACCAACACCCCCCACCCCACACCACACCAACACCCCCCACCCCACACCACACCAACACCTCCCCCCTTCTCTCTCTCTCTCTCTCTCTCTCTTTCTCTCCCCATCGTGCGCCCCCTTCCCCCCGCTAATTACAGGTGGGCTAATTTATACCTGCCAGGCGCCAGGTAATTGTTTCCTAAATCACTCTTCTATATTACTACCTATATATATATATTTTATTTGTGTGTGTGTGTGTGTGTGTGTGTGTGTGTGTACAGAGAGAGAGAGAGAGAGAGAGAGAGAGAGAGAGAGAGAGAGAGAGAGAGAGAGAGAGGTTGCGTAATATATTGGTGTAGGTAATTGCCATCTCGACACACACACACACACACACACACACACACACACACACACACACACACACACACACACACACACCCTAATCCCCTCTTCCTATGGTTGTTTGTTTGTTTATTTGTTTACCTTGATTTACCATACACCTGATTCTCTTGTTGTTGTTGTTGTTGTTTGTTTTCCTTTAGGCATTTTTGGTTACTATCATTACCTAAAATACTTAAATACTTAAATGTCCACTTAATTCACTTCAAATGTCCTCTCAATGCCCCCCTCAGCGTCCTTTAAATATCCCCTCAATGCCCTTAAAGTAAATAAATAGTAGTAGTAGTGGTAGTAGTAGAAATTGTGGTAGTAGTAATAGTAATAGTAGTAGTAGTAGTAGTAGCAGTAATAGTATCGAAGAAATTACGGAAAGCCAAGCAAAATATTCGTGTAATAGCTAAGAATATCATTTCCTTCAGTCACCCCTTCCTCCCTTTCGTTTCCCATTCTCCTTCACGGCCGCCTTGCCCTCTAGCGGCCGACTCCTAAACTACGCCCCGCACTTCCTCCGTCTTTTCCTAATTTCTCCTCTATTTCCGCTAATTCTTCTGTTTTGTCTCTTCTACTCGGTTTCTCGTAAGTAAAAATTGCTGTTCCAGAATTCTCAGCAAGCAGATCGTAATATAAATGCCGATATTTTGAGGTTACCGTCCCGATGTTAGGAATATGCGTGTCTGATGGTTTGACGTCTTGGGTTTCTCATTTCCCGCGTAATTCTCTCTCTCTCTCTCTCTCTCTCTCTCTCTCTCTGTCTTAGCAAATTGTTAGTTTTGCCATAGGCTCCGTGGGCTATGAAATAAATCCAAGTGTTTAGTGATCTCTGTACCGATTATAAGACCGTATTGGACATATATGTTTTCATTTTCTTTCCTTTTTCTTTCGATTTTCTCCGTTTCTACCCAACCAATTACACATTTATCCGTGACTAGGTGCATTAATGGGGCTTGATTACTATTTATTATCCCATTTATCCCTCTCTTGTTTATCGTGCAAGCAGAATAAACAAGGCGGGTGTGGGGGAGAGGATTTGGGTTTAGAGTTATTCGCACGCCTTAGCTTTTGTTTACATTTTATTCGCACGTCTAAGCCCGTATTCTTTTCGTTTAAGTCTGCTCCCAAGCACCTCTTCCTTAGCGATTTATTCTTGGATACATTGGGTTAATATAATTTTGTACGTTACTTATGTAGAGAATGGTGGCTTTAGAAGGATTTATATAACACGAAGGAGGACAGTAAGGTGTAATAAGCAAAATAAATCACTCAGGAAAAGGTATTAGGGAGCTTCCTCACCACGACAAGAAACCGAGTCTCAGGGCCACGTTCCTTAGCACCGTACTGTTAGCGATTCATTTTGCACTTTACGTCTTAACCTTATTATTTTATTTTCTTCTTTTTAATGAAGAAATAATTACATTATTAATAAAGGGGGTTATTATTTTTATTTTATATTTCACGTCAAAATTATTATCTTAATTATCTACATCTGTTTATTGTTGGTTTTTATCAGTACCATACGGGATGGTAGTGACGTGGACTGTATAGTGACGTGTACTGTAGATTATAGTGACGTGTACTGGTAGACCATAGTGACGTGTACTGGTAGACCATAGTGACGTGTACTGTAGACTATAATGACGTGTACTGTTGACTATAGTGACGTGTACTGTTGACTATAATGACGTGTACTGTTGACTATAGTGACGTGTACTGTTGACTATAGTGACGTGTACTGTTGACTATAATGACGTGTACTGTTGACTATAGTGACGTGTACTGGTAGACCATAGTGACGTGTACTGTAGACTATAGTGACGTGTACTGTAGACTATAGTGACGTGTACTGTTGACTATAATGACGTGTACTGTTGACTATAGTGACGTATACTGTTGACTATAATGACGTGTACTGTTGACTATAGTGACGTGTACTGTTGACTATAATGACGTGTACTGTTGACTATAGTGACGTGTACTGTAGACTATAATGACGTGTACTGTAGACTATAGTGACGTGTACTGTAGACTATAATGACGTGTACTGTTGACTATAGTGACGTGTACTGTTGACTATAGTGACGTGTACTGTTGACTATAGTGACGTGTAGTGGGTAGATGACGTGTAGTGAGTATATGACGTGTAGTGAGTAGATGACGTGTAGTGGGTAGATAACGTGTAGTGGGTATATATAATGGGTAGATGACGGGGTGGACTAAATCGCTAAGGAAGAGGCGTTAGGGAATCTCTAAGGCCACATAAAATACAGCCATGAATTATGAGGGAATTTGAAGGAGAAGAGAAGGAGGAGGAGGAGGAGGAGGAAGAGGTAGAGGAGAAGGAGGTGTATGAGAGAGAGAGAGAGAGAGAGAGAGAGAGAGAGAGAGAGAGAGAGAGAGAGAGAGAAGGTGACGAGGGTGGAGTTATGGAGATGACAACCCAATTTGTTCCTCAGACGTGCTTCTCTCCTCTCCTCTCCTCTCCTCCCTTCTCTTCTCCTCTCCTCTCCTCTCCTCTCTTCTCCTCTCCTCTCTTCTCCTCTTCTCTCCTCTCCTCTCCTCCCTTCTCTTCTCTTCTCCTCTCTTCTCCTCTTCTGTCCTCTTCTCTCCTCTTCCCTCATCTCCTAAGACCGATCCTGTTTCTCAACCTTTACTTTCTCTCTTCTCCTCTCTCTCTCTCTCTCTCTCTCTCTCATTTCCTCCTCTCTTCTTCTCTCCTCCTCTCTTCACCTCTCCATCTTTCCTCTCCTCGCCCTTTCATCTCTGTTCCTTCCATCCTTCTCCTCCTTCCTCTCCCATCTTCCTTCTTTCTTCCTTCACTTCCTCTTCATTCATCCTTCTGTCTGTCTGTCTGTCTGTCTGTCTGTCTGTCTCTCTCTCTCTCTCTCTCTCTCTCTCTCACACACACACACACACACACACACACACACACACACACACACACACACACACACAGTAACCCATATTTCTCTACTCTTCACCTTTAACCACCCTCCCCAACCCCTCCCTCTCCCCTCCGCTCCCCTCCCTTCCCCTCTCCTCCCCTCCTCTCCCCTCCCCTCCCCCTGCCACTGAGCTACGTGAAATAAGCTGCACAAGGACGAAAATCTGGGCCAAGTTAAGGTGAGAGGAGCATAGTAACCAAGGAGACTCACTGCTACTGCATATACCAAGGCCTCTGTTCTCGTAGGTCAAGGAGGCTCCCCAACGCCTTTTCCGTAGCGATTTATTTCCGTAGCGATTTATTTGGGCAAAGTATGGCGATATTGGAAAGAGTTATTTAAGCAGAAGAAGAGGATTTTAGGGTGTAATTAGCAAAATAAATCGCTTAGGAAAAGGTGTCAGGGAAAATGCAAGCCTAAACCTCATCGAATTTCCCAGTCCCGTCAGATGAGGGAGAGAGAGAGAGAGAGAGAGAGAGAGAGAGAGAGAGAGAGAGAGAGAGAGAGAGAGAGAGAGAGAGAGAGAGAGAGATGTCCGAAAATTGAAAATAAAATCGCGTTGGAAGGAAAAAAAGGTAAAAAAAAATAATGACAGGTGTGTAATTAAGGTCGCTAATTACTTTCAGGTGACATTAAAATAACATTAGGGGGCGTGGAGGGCAATTTGGACAGGCTAATGACCTTGTAGGTGGGTATGAGGGGGTATGAGGGGGATATAAGGGGGTATGAGGGAGTATAAGGGGGTATGAGGGGAATGAGGGGTGTGTGAGGGGGATATAAGGGGGTATGAGGGGGTATAAGGGGGCATGAGGGGGTATAAGGGGGTATGAGGGGGATATAAGGGGGTATGAGGGGGTATGAGGGGGGTATAAGGGGGTATGAGGGGGATATAAGGGGGTATGAGGGGGTATAAGGGGGTATGAGGGGGTATAAGGGGGGTATGAGGGGGATATAAGGGGGTATGAGGGGGGTATAAGGGGGTATGAGGGGGTATGAGGAATTATATTTTTTTATAAACCTCATATTCGCTCCCTACCATGGGGGAGGTGAGACTAGAGTGGGTGAAGGGGGGAGTATGGGGGAGTGTAGAGGGGGTGAGGGGAGGGGAGGGGAGGGGGTGAGGGGAGGGGTTTTGGGTGAAGGGGGGAGTATGCGGGAGTATAGAGGGGGTGAGGGCAGGGGTTGAGAAGGGGGTGGAGAAGGGGGAAGGGGGGCTTAAAGGTGAGAGTGTTGCTGGATACGCCCCTTGTGTCTTGGAAGAAGGGGGGGTTGTTGTTGTTGTTTGTTATTGTTTGTTTGTTTCTGTTGTTTATTTGTTTGTGAGTCAAGATCTCTCTCTCTCTCTCTCTCTCTCTCTCTCTCTCTCTCTCTCTCTCTCTCTCTCTCTCTCTCTCTTTTCATGCTATACTCCTTTCACATTAACTTGGCTCAAATTGTCGCAACTGTTTAAGCTTATTTCACGTGGTTCAGTCGCAGAAAAGGCGGTGCTACGGCTCTGCATCCTTTCCATAGCACTTTTTCGTGGCTAGCATCGTATTCTAGTGTTAATCTCTTATCACTCAGCGCTCGAGGTGGAGATGGCAATTTTAGGTCGTTATAGTAGTAGTAGTAGTAGTAGTAGTAGTAGTGGTAGCGGAAGTAGTAGTAGTAGTAGTAATAGCAGTAGTAGTGGTGGCGGTAGTAGTAGTAATAGTACTACTACTAATAATAATCTATCTATCTATCTATTGCCAGACACCATAATCCCGTAAGGGATGGCCATTTGACTTTGAGTTATTTGTTATACGGGGAGGGGCACTAACCCTCCACCAACCCACTTGTTGACACGTAGGCAGCACGTATGATTTGGTTATATGGTTACCACCCAGCGTTGTAAATGGTTTCTTGGCTTACAGGAAACCATTTGGCTTGTCACTCAATGTAAAGCCACCTGTAAAGGAAAGAAAAGCAATAAGAAGTGACAGGAAAGATGGGAGAAATAGGAAGGGAGGAGGACAGGCACAGAAAAAGAATGATAAAGGCTAAGGAAGAAGTAGGCAGCACTACATCAAGTGAGTGGATGATGTTCACCACCATCTATCACTATAATATTAATACTAATGCTGATACTAATACTAATAATAACAACAATAATGATAGTAATAATAATAATAATAATAATAATAATAATAATAATAATAATAATAATAATAGTAATAACAACAATAATAATAATAATAATAATAATAATAAAGCCTCAGGTACGTAGCGATTAATTACCGTTTGCAAAATTCACTGCCATTTTTGCCATTAACAGGCGGACATTTGGCGCTGATGTAATTACAGACGCATAACAGGCCAGGCTTAATGTGATTACCTCTGTCTGTCTCTCTCTCTCTCTCAGTCTGTCTCTCGCCTACCTTCATTAGCAGGGAAAAACGGGAAAAAACAGGGAAGAACAGGGATAAAGTCAGGGAAAAGTAGGGAAAACAGGAAAAAGTTGGGGAAAACCAGAAAGAATAGGGAAAAACAGGGAAAAAACAGGGAAAAGTAGGAAAAACGGAAAAAAACAGGGAAAATCAAGGGATAAAGTCAAGGAAAAGGTAGGGAAAACGCAGGGAAAAGTAGGAAAAACAGGACAAAGTAGGGGAAAACCGGAAAGGATAGGGAAAAACAGGGAAAAGTAGGAAAAAACAGGGAAAAACAGGGAAAAGTAGGAAAAAACAGGGAAAAACAGGAAAAAACAGGGAAAATCAAGGGAAAGTAAAGAAATACTGGAAAAAAACACAGGGAAAAAACACCAAATTTCAACTACACACATTCATTGTTTTCGTCGTGTGTGTGTTGGGGGGGGGGGAGAGGAAGTGTTGGAGGGAAAGGGGGGTTTGTGTGTGTGTGTGTGTGTGTGTGTGTGTGTGTGTGTGTGTGTGTGTGTGTGTGTGTAAAACAAAACGCCATCATGTTTGTGTTTTTGTGCCTGCGTATTGATCTGTTGCTTTACTTATTTGTCTGTCTAATTATTACTCGCGAGGACGAAGCCCTCGCGAGTCTCTGGTCAAGTAGTGGCATTTGTCACATACGAGCTGCCCGGCCTGACCCAACCCGGCCCGACCGTAACCCTTTTGAGAAGCTTATATATCTCAGCAACCACAGGGCCGATCACTGCGTGGTTTGCAGCATATAATAGACAAATTCTTTAAGACTTGTGCAGCATGTCGAAAATCGTCAAAAGAGAGCCACAGGTCAGACAGTTTGTGGTGAAGGTATGAG
>NC_137058.1:2322500-2332500 GCF_032717465.1 Coenobita brevimanus
TGTGTAGATTGGCTTGGGAAGAGGGAATGGTTCCAGAGGACTGGAAATCAGGTATAATTGTTCCTTTATACAAAGGAAAAGGGGAGAGAGAAGTATGTGGTGACCATAGGGGTATTTGCCTTCTTAGTGTGACTGGTAAAATATATGGTAGAATACTCATTGATAGGGTTAGGCATATGACAGAGAAGCTAGTTGGAGAAGAACAAGGGGGATTTAGGAAGGGAAAAGGGTGTGTAGATCAGATATTTGTTCTAAGATGTTTAGTGGAGAAGTATCTAGAGAAGGGAAAGAAAGTGTATGCTGCATTCATGGACTTGGAGAAAGCTTATGACAGAATAGATAGGCAAGGTATGTGGAAGGTATTAAGAATATATGGAGTGGAGGGGAAATTGTTGAGTGCTGTGAAGAGTATGTACGAAGGAGCTAGGGCTACGGTGCGAGTGGATGGTGAGCTGAGTGAGTTCTTTGATCTCAATGTGGGACTGAAACAGGGTTGTGTGATGTCTCCATGGCTGTTTAATATATACATGGATGGGGTTGTAAAGGAGGTGCAAAGTAGGACAGTGGATGTGGGGGTGGCTCTAATGAATGAGGGTGAGATTTGGAAGCTTCCAGTGTTGCTGATTGCTGATGATACAGTATTGTTGAGTGAAGATGAATGGGAGTTGCAAGGTTTGGTGAATGAATTTGGGACAGTGTGTAGGAAGGGGAATCTGAAAGTTAATGTAAACAAAAGTAAAGTTATGGTGTTTGAGAGGAATGAAGTCACAGAATGTACAGTGAGGTTGGATGGTGAGGATATGGAGAGTGTGAGTGCATTCAAGTACTTGGGTAGTGTGATGAGTAAGGATGGAACTTTGGGGGATGAAGTGCGTGAAAGGGTACAGCAGGGAAGGAAGGTTGTTGGTTCACTGAAAGCAGTGATAAGAAATAGGGAGGTGAGTATGGAAGTTAAGAAGTCACTGCATGATAGTATTGTGATCCCTACCCTGACGTATGGAAGCGGGGCGTGGACCTTGCAAGAGGGGAACAAGTCAAGAATGAGAGCAGTGGAAATGAGTTACTTGAGAGGGGCATGTGGAGTGACGTGGAGGGACAGGTTGACGAATGAAGAAGTGAAGGAACGTTGTGGGGTGGATGTGGATGTGGTTGAGAAGATTAGGAGAAATACATTGAGGTGGTTTGGACATGTGGAGAGACTGGAGAATGAAAGACTGACTAAGAGGGTGTATGTAGGTGAGGTGGAGGGAGGGAGAGGGAGAGGTAGACCGAGGATGAGGTGGAGTAGTAGTAGTAGTAGTAGTAGTAGTAGTAGTGGTCTTGGTAGTAATGGTAGTAGTAGTAGTAGTAGTAGTAGTACTATAGTTCCAGTGGTAGTGATGGTAGCAGTGGTAGTAGGTGGTTGTGGTAGTGGTCGTGTTTATGATGATTCTGTGATGGTTGTGCTGGTAGCGGTGGTGGTTGTGGTAGTGGCAGTGTGGTAGTGAAACGGATGTAGGGGGAGAGGGGGGAGGGGGAGAGGGAGGGGGGAGGGGAAGGGGGAGTTTCGTGCAGGAGTAATAATCAAACAGGGTCAGGGGGAGGGGAGGGGAGGGGAGGGGAGGGGAGGGGGAGAAGAGGAAGGGGAGAAAGACTGATGGGGGAGAAGAGGGGAAGAAAGGTCGAAGAAAGGGGAGAGAAGGGGTGGGGGAGAGGGGTAGGAGAGGAGGGGGAGGGGAGAGGAGGGGAGGGGAAGGAAAGGAAGGAAAGTTTATGAGGAGGGGAGGAAAGATGTGATAAAAGGGGAGGAGAGGGAGGAGAGAGAAGGGGAGGAGGGGGAGAGGTCAGAGAAGGGGAGGGGAAGAAGGCAGTTGAGAGAGAGAAAGAGAGAGAGAGAGAGAGAGAGAGAGAGAGAGAGAGAGAGAGAGAGAGAGAGAGAGAGAGAGAGAGAGAGAGAGAGAGAGAGAGAGAGAGAGAGAGATGGTGAGGAGGAGGGAATGGAGAGAAAATGTGAAGAAGGGGAGGAAAGGTTAGGTAAGAGGGGAGAGAAAAGATCGAAGGAGGGGTGTGGTGTGTGTGTGTGTGTGTGTGTCTGTGTGTGTGTGTGTGTGTGAATATGTATGCAACAACCAGGTATCAGTCTGTGTGTGTGTGTGTGTGTGTGTGTGTGTGTGTGTTACGAGCGTGTATGTGTTGTGTACGTCTGAGGAAACGTGCACATGGCATAACCCATTTTACGATCATGTAAGGAATGCGTCTGTGTGCACCTTCATGTATAATTCAGTGTTTATGTGTACATTTCTGATCATGTATGTATGTATGCCTTCACGATGTATGTATGTGTGTGTATGTGCATTACGTATGTATGTATGTATGTATGTATGTATACCTCCAAGCTGTCCATGTGTACGTGTAAACCAAGATCCCGTCATGCACTATACATACACAACCTTTTCAGACCGATTATGTCCTAAATTCACCTCAAAAAACACCTTTATGGCAGAGAGATATAAGAGCGAAATTCGGGTGCAATAGGAGGCTTCGTTACACCTCTTCCTAATCGATTTATTTTCTAGATTACACCTTCATATTATGATTAGGAGGACTTTTCTACCTGTGAGAGAGAGAGAGAGAGAGAGAGAGAGAGAGAGAGAGAGAGAGAGAGAGAGAGAGAATGTTGTAGGTGTGTGTGTGTGTGTGTGTGTGTGTGTGTGTGTGTGTGTGTGTGTGCGTTATTGAATTTCCATTACCTTGCTTCTTACATTATGTGGAGGGCGTTGTTGTGTACGTTTTTTAGCTTAACAGTGTGTGTGTGTGTGTGTGTGTGTGTGTGTGTGTGTGTGTGTGTGTGTGTGTGTGTGTGTGTGTGTGTGTATGTATGTATGTATGTGTGTGTGTGTGTATGTATGTATGTATGTGTGTGTGTGTGTGTGTGTGTGTGTGTGTATGTATGTATGTATGTATGTATGTGTGTGTGTACGGAACAAACACTACCTCCTGGGGTTGCTGACATGAACCCTGAGAGAGAGAGAGAGAGAGAGAGAGAGAGAGAGAGAGAGAGAGAGAGAGAGGGAGGGAGAGAGAGAGCTGCTATGACGCTCACTCAATATTTTTCCTACGTTAACCGGAATATTTTTTTTTATTGGAGAAAAACAGAAAAAAAACTAAAAAAAAATAATATATACCAAATCACAGGTGCCGTCCACTCATAAGATTGTTCTAAAAGTTTGGCATGAAGTATTCCCTCCCTGTCCCCGTTTTCTTTGCCATCAAGCTGCCTCTTCTCCAGATCATGTCATGCAATTTCTTGTATCTTTCCATTCCATTCTCCCCATATCATCCTCGGTCTCCCCCTCCCCCCCTCTCCCCTCTACCTTACTCACATACACTTCTAGTTACTCTCTCTGTGTTCTCCCCTATAGGTTAATAATAATAATAATAATAACAAAACTCATCATCATCACCATCACCACCACCACCATCATCATCACCCTCATCACCATCACCACTACCACCACCACCACCACCACCACAACCACCACCATCACAACCATCACCCTCATCACCACCACCACCACCCTCATCACCACCACCACCACCACCACCACCACCACCATCACAACCATCACCCTCACCACCACCACCACCACCACCACCACGACCACCATCATTATCATCACCCTCACCACCACCACCACCACAAGTACTGAGTAAGGCTCAAATAATATATAAATACAGCATAAAGGTGAAATTCGCCTCATTAACCATACACTCCTTCCAAGACGCTACGAAGAAAGCCATTCATCTTGTAAGGAGGCGATGGTGTCTTGAGAATTACATGCACCTCTCTCTCTCTCTCTCTCTCTCTCTCTCTCCACTTATTTTCTCTTCCTTCTTCCTACCTTCCTCCTCTCTTCTTCTCCTCCTCCTCCTCCTCCTCCTCTCTCATCCTTTCTTCGGCTTCCTTCTTCTTTCCCCTCCTTTCCTTCTTCTCTCCCCTTTTCTCTCTTTTCCTCCCCCTCTCACATCCCCCCTACCCCCCACCCCTCCCTCCCTCCACCCCGTCACTCTCCCTCCTCCACCTCCACCTCCACCCTCTCTCTCTCCTCCTACCTCCTCCCTGCCTCCACTTCTCTTCCCCCTACGCTCCCCCCCATTTCTCTCCCCCTCCTCCCCCACCTCTTCTCTCCATCTACCCCCTACCCTTCCACCTGTCCCTCCTCCTCCTCCTCCTGCACCCACCTCTTCTCTCTTCTTCTCTTTCCTCCTCCTCCTCCTCCTCTTAGCCCCATCTTCTCTCTCTTATTCTCCTTCCTCTTCCTCCTCCTCCTTCTCCCATCTCTCTCTTCCTTCTGTCTCTTATTCCTCCTCCTCCTCCTCCTCCTCCTCTTATCCACATCTTCTCTCTCTTCATCTCTTTCCTCCTCCTCCTCCTCCTTCTCCCATCTCCCTCCTCTCTCTTCCTCTTCTTTCCTCTTCCTCTTCCTCCTCTCCTCTTCCCCACTTCAAACCCCCACTACGGCACAATTGTATTATATTTTTCTACTACTAATATTAACCCCAAGAGGACGAATATCTGGGCCAAGTTGGAGTGAAAAGAGTATAGGAGAAGATTTGACACCCATGGCGCCTTATCCTTTCCACAGCACTTCTTCGTGACTAGTAATAATATCCTGGTGTTGAGTTATTGAGAGTTAGGAATGCAAGGTGGGGAGAGGGTGATTCTTGGACACACACACACACACACACACACACACACACACACACATAAAATTTCAGGTAAGGGGGGGTGTCAAAAATATTCGTGAGATATTAACTTTTCTATTTAGTCTTACATATTTTATTTTGACTTTGCTGTTTTTTTTTTTTCATATCAGGTGTTTTTTTTTTCCCACTAATTAAGGTACAGGTGAAGATGTGGAATTTCTCTCTCTCTCTCTCTCTCTCTGAATTTATGAATCGAAAAATTGCCAGTGATTATGGCCTCTATGTTACGTACGAGAGAGAGAGAGAGAGAGAGAGAGAGAGAGAGAGAGAGAGAGAGAGAGAGAGTAGGGGGGTGAGGGTGAGGGGTGACGGGGTGGGACTTGGAGAGGGGGTGGGGGAGGGGAGAGAGAGAGAGAGAGGGGGGGTGAGCGGGAGGGGTGACGGGGTGGGACTTGGAGAGGGGGAGGGGTTGGATAGGGAGTGGGGGAGAGGGGTGGGGGGGAGGGGGACGATTTTGCATGTTGGACTATTGATCGCCATGACATTGCAATCAACGCGCCGCAACGCACGCACCAACCACTGTCATAACGCGGGCTTACCCACCACGCACACGCAACGCACGCACACACGCAATCTAACCGCACACGCACGCTAGTTCCTCCCTACGTGCACGCAGATTGCCCCCACAATACTTATAGTCCTTCACGCAAAAGAATACACATCTGCGGGCAAATTTTCACACACACACACACACACACACACACACACACACACACACACACACACACACACACACACACACACACACACACACACACACACACACGCCTTGTATATTCAAACGCAGATCCTCACGCACGCAAAAATGAGAGTAGGGTGTGATTGCGTGTGGGTTCGAACGCTCTTACGCAAACAGACTCACTCTTGTCAGACGCTGGGGTAACCTTGTGCACGCAATCACGCAATATTACGCACACGCAGGTAAACGCACATGTCGGGTTACGCACACATACACTTACATTAATTCTTACATCCATACGCATACACACACACACACACACACACACACACACACACACACACACACACACACACACACACACACACACACACACACACACACACACACACACACACACACTACCCTCTGTATTAGAAAGTCATTATGTAAGCTAATTCCGTACATGGGCAGTGTGGACGCGTACATGTGCGTCTTCCCGTGTGCACCTACATTACATTACGTCCATACACACATTCATGTACGGATTTGTAGACCAAGGGCTGTGGTCTGAGTCATGTGTACATAGAACCAAGTACATCAATCATGTGTACACACGTATTATCCAACGTACACACACGTACATAATGAACCAAGGAGCACACACACACACGCACACACACACACACACACACACACACACACACACACACACACACCGAAAGGAAACAGCAAAAGACGAAAAAAAATCTGGAATATATTTAAGAAAAAAGCAAGAAATGGTACGAAAATAAAGGAAGAGAGAGAGAGAGAGAGAGAGAGAGAGAGAGAGAGAGAGAGAGAAGGAAGGACAGATGGAGATAAGAAAGCAGGGAGGGAAGGAAGTAGGGAGGGAGGGAGGGAGGGAGGGAGGGAAGTAGACAATTTAATCCCTCCTAAGGTGTTGTAGGAGGCCATAGAAACACACACACACACACACACACACAGATAGAGAGAGAGAGAGAGAGAGAGAGAGAGAGAGAGAGAGAGAGAGAGAGAGAGAGAGAGAGAGTGTAAGTCCTGTAAATCGTGTGTGTGTGTGTGTGTGTGTGTGTGTGTGTGTGAGAGAGAGAGAGAGAGAGAGAGTGTTACACAGATACACACACCACATACACTTGGCGTCGTTTCTAGGTGGTACAGCCCTAAATTTTGTGGAAACGCTGGCCCTCTACTTGTAAAAGTTGATGAACAGGATGTATGCATGTGTGTGTGTGTGTGTGTGTGTGTGTGTGTGTGTGTGTGTGTGTGTGTGTGTGTGTGTGTGTGTTGCTCCCTCGGGCGACGTCCACAGGAAGGTCAAAGGTTCACACACACACACACACACACACACACACACACACATTCACAACGCACAAAATATCATCACTACTATTATCATCATCATCACCATCATCATCATTTATCATCACCTTCATCATCGTCATCATCATCACCACCATCATCATCATCACCATCATCATCACCATCATCATCATCATCATCATCATCATCATCATCACCATCATCATCATCATCATCATCATTACCATCATCATCATCATTATCATCAAATTAATTTTTCTCTCTCTCTCTCTCTCCCTGTTTTCTGTTCTTTTTCTTTTTTTTCTTTTTTTATGCTAAGAAGAAGGAACCCAAGGCCATGAGCCCGCAATAACAGTTCCCTCCAAGAAAAAAACAAAATACAAGAGAGAGCCAAATTCAAGATCCATTCGAGATGCCTGGACACACTGCGTTTGAAAGACTGGAGATCATAGGAAGTAGGAAATACAGACAGAGGGAGACAGTTCCAGAGCTGACCTGTTGCATAAATGAAAGACTGGGAGTAACGGTTAACTCTTGCATTAGAGAGTTGGACAGAAAAGGGATGAGAGTTTGCTGCTAGACGGGTGCTACGCGCCCGTCGTAGAGGTGGAGGAATGCAAGCAGACAGTTCAGAGGAGCAGTGACCATTAAAGTAGCGATAGAAAAGAGATAAAGATGCAACAGTGCGGCGAAGAGACAGAGGTTGAAGGGAGTCAGTAAGAGGAGGAGAGTTAATGAGACGAAAAGCCTTTGACTCCACCCTATTGAGAAGAGCTGTATGTGGGGGCCTCCCCACACATGAGAGTTGTACTCCACACGGGGGCGGATAAAACCCCTGTATAGAGTCAACAATTGTGCAGGGCTAAAGAAAGAGAGGAGTCGGCTTAACACACCTAATCTCTTGGAAGCAGATTTTACAAGAGATGTAATATGATCTTTCCAAGATAAGTCCCGAGTAAATGAAACCCCAAGAATGTTCAAGGATGTTGCAGGATTAAGCTCCATATTATTAAACATTAGTGGGTATACCTGTGGAAGATTTTGTCGGGTTGATAGGTGTAAGAACTGAGTCTTAGATGCATTAAAAACAACCAGATTATTTTTACCCCAGTCAAAGATACGAGCCAAGTCAGACATTAGGTGTGCCATAGCCTCATCCCTTGTTTGTTGAAGTAACTGCTGAGGTGGACGTTGAGGGAACTGCATGGAAAGGTGAAGGGTGGAGTCATCAGCGTATGAGTGGATAGGGTTAGATGTACAGCTTAGGTCATTGATGAATAAAAGGAAGAGAGTTGGTGATAGGACAGAGCCCTGAGGAACACCACTGTTGATAGATCTAGGAGAAGAACGATGGCCGTCTACAACAGCGGCTATAGAACGACCAGAAAGGAAACTAGCGACGAAGGCACAGATAGAAGGATAGAAACCGTAAGAGGGCAGTTTGGAAATTAAAGATTTATGCCAGACTCGATCGAAAGCCTTTGAGATGTCAAGTGCAATGGCAAAGATTTTGCCAAAGTCCCGAAAGGAGGATGACCAGGAGTCTGAAAGGTAGGTGAGAAGATCGCCAGTGGAGTGTTCCTGACGGAACCCATACTGACGATCAGAAAGAAGGTTGTGATAGGAAAGATGCCTTAAAATTTTTCTATTAAGAATTGACTCGAAAACTTTTGAAATACAGGACGTTAAAGCAATTGGACGATAGTTAGAGGGTTGGGAGTGGTCACCCTTCTTTGGGACTGGCTGAATGAGAGCAAACTTCCAGCAAGAAGGAAAGGTACAAGTTGACAGACAAAGACGAAAGAGTTTGCCTAGGCAGGGTGTAAGCACAGAAGCACAATTCTCGAGAACAACAGAAGGGACTCCATCAGGCCCATATGCCTTGTTAGTACTGAGGCCAGTAATGGCAGAAAATACATCAGCTGAAGAAATTTTAATGTCAGCCATGAGGAAGTCAGAGGGGGGAAGTGATGGAGGAACAGCACTGGAATCATCTAAGGTGGAATTGGAGGAGAAAGTCTGTGTGAAGAGATCTGCTTTATCAGTAGAAGAAATAGCTACAGAACCATCAGAGTAGAAAAGAGGAGGGAAGGATGATGAGGTAAAGTTGTTAGAAAGGTTTTTGGCAAGGTGCCAGAAGGAGCGGGAAGAATTCGAGTTGGAGCGTTGAGAGCATTTAGTACGGATGAAATTATTTTTAGCAGAGTGAAGAACAGACTTAGCACGATTCCGGGCAGAAACGTAAAGATGATGTGATTCAGGGGTGGGTTGGCTCCGGTACCTTTTATAGGCCCTCTCCTTGTTGCGGACAGCATTAGACCAAGCGTGATTAAACCAAGGCTGTCTTGCGTTAGTCAAAGGATATGAGAAAGGAATGTATGCTTCCATGACCGACAGGATAAGCTCCATAATGCGCAAGGCACACCCAGATGGCTCCCAGCCATGGAAGCAATAATCATTGCAGGGAAAATCAAGGAAGTACTGCCTGGGGGCCTCCCAATCCGCGGCTCCAAAATGCCACAGACGACGTTTCCCTGGAGGGTCCACAGGCCGTACCGGAGTGATAGGACAGGTTAAGGTGATAAGGTTGTGATCGGAGGAGCCCAACGGAGAGAAAAGATTAACAATGTAAGCAGAAGGATTAGTTGTAAGGAAGAGGTCAAGTATGTTGGAGCTCTCTCCAAGGCGGTCAGGGATACGGGTAGGGTGCTGTACAAGCTGCTCTAGGTCATTAAGGATAGAAAAGATGTAGGCTTGTTCACCAAGTGGATCAGTGAAAGGAGAGGAGAGCCAAAGGTGGCGGTGAACATTGAAATCTCCTAAAATGGAGATTTCAGAGAAAGGAGAAATGGATAGAATGTGTTCCATCGTAGAAGTAAGATAGTCGAAGAAATTTGATAGTCAGTAGAATTAGGAGATAAATAAACAGCACAGATATATTTAGTCAGAGAATGACAGGAAAGCCGAAGCCAGAGTGTAGAGAATTCAGAAGAATCAAGTTCAGGAACACGAGAGCAAGATAAGTCGTTGCGTATATATACACAACAGCCACCTTTGGCTTTGAAATGAGTATAGAGAAAGTAGGAGGATACAGAAACGGGTTTGCTGTCAGTTGCCTCAGACAGCTGAGTCTCCGTTAGAAAGAGAAGGTGAGGTTTAGAGGAGGAGAGGTGGTGCTGAACAGAGCGAAAGTTAGAGGAAAGGCCGCGAATGTTGCAGAAATGAAGAAGAACAGAGTCAGACAGTGGTTCCAGG
>NC_137058.1:2335000-2355000 GCF_032717465.1 Coenobita brevimanus
GGTGGGGTGGGTTGAGTTAGGTTGGGTTGGGTTGGGTTGGGTCAGGTTAAGTTAGGGTAAATTGCCTTGTCCTTGATCCAGGTCCCTCTCTCGCTCCATACTCGCTCCTCTCTCACTCCATACTCGCTCCACTCACGCTCCATACTCGCTCCACACTCGCTCCATACATGCTCCACACTCGCTACATACTCGCTCCATACTCGCTCCACACTCGCTCCACTCTCGCTCAGTACTCGCTCCATACTCGCTCAGTACTCGCTCCACACTTGCTCCACACTCGCTCCATACTCCTGACAAGTGGAAGAACATATATAAGGAATGAATGCTTGTGGTGTGGAGTGGAGAGAGAGAGAGAGAGAGAGAGAGAGAGAGAGAGAGAGAGAGAGAGAGAGAGAGAGAGAGAGAGAGAGAGAGAGAGAGAGAGAGAGAGAGAGAGAGAGAGAGAGAGGAATGTTTTGGTCGATTAAAGGCAGGTGTGGTAGGTGGTAGATTGTGGTAGTTGGTAGTGGTAGATTATGGTAGTGGTAGTTGGCAATGGTAGTAGGTAGTGTAGTTGGCAGTGGTAGTTGGCAGTGGTAGTTTGTAGTGGTAGTTGGCAGTGGTAGTTGGTAGTGGTAGTTGGCAGTGGTAGTTGGCAGTGGTAGTTGGTAGTGGTAGTTGGCAGTGGTAGTTGGCAGTGGTAGTTGGCAGTGGTAGTTGGCAGTGGTAGTTGGCAGTGGTAGTTGGTAGTAGGTAATGATAGGGTGCGTATTGACGGAGGAGTGGCTGGCGAATGAAGTGTGTTGGCAGAGGGGGAAGTGTTGGCACAATGTTGGCACGAGAAGAGGTGTTGGCAATAGAGAGTAGTTGTAGAGAGAAGCATGAGACAATAAAGTGTTCGAAAGACCGTAACACACTCTCCTAAGCGATTCAGTCTGCTCAATATTTTTCGTCATCTCCCTGCTCGGTATTATTCATCATCCCCCTAAAAGTTAAGGTGTAGTCTGGAAAAATAAATCGCTTAGTAAGAGGTACTTGGATCGCTCTTACGAAATTTAGAGAGAGAGAGAGAAAGAGAGAGAGAGGGGGGGGATTGCGTGAGGGGGAGACAGTTGATAGTGTGGGGAGATGATGAAGTGGAAGGGGAGGGGGAGGGAGTGGAGGAGGGGGAGAGGGGAGGAAAATGAGGCCTGGTGGGGGGGAGGGGGAGGGGAGAGGGAGGATAAAAAGTGAAAAATGGTGGAGGGGAGAGAGAGGGGAGGTGATGAAGGGGAAAGGGGAGGGATAATGGGAAGAGGGGAGAGAGGGGAGGGAGGAAAGAGAGAGAGAGAGGAAGGGAGGGAGGGATAATGGGAAGAGGGGAGAGAGGGGAGGGAGGAAAGAGAGAGAGAGAGGAAGGGAGGGAGGGATAATGGAAAGAGGGGAGGGAGAGGAGGGAGGAAAGAGAGAGAAGAGGGAGGAAAAAGGGAGGCAGAGTCAAAGAATGTAAAAAGAGCAAGATAAAGAGAGAGAGAGAGAGAGAGAGAGAGAGAGAGAGAGAGAGAGAGAGAGAGAGAGAGAGAGAGAGAGAGAGAGGAAATGAAAAAATTGAGGATGAGATTTATGGATTAATTAAATATATAGATTAAATCCATCCCTTTGAAGTGATCTCTCTCTCTCTCTCTCTCTTACATCTTCCTCCTCTCTATCTTTCCTTTCTTCCCTCTCTTTCTTCTCTTTCTCTTTTTTTTCTCTCTTTTCCCTCTCTTTCCCCTCTTTTATTCCTCCCTTCAATCTGTCTTCTCTCTTTCTCCCCTCTTCCTCCCCTCTCTCTCCCCTCTTCCTCCCCTCTCTCTCCCCTCTTCCTCCCCTCTCTCTCCCCTCTTCCTCCCCTCTCTCTCCCCTCTTCCTCCCCTCTTCCTCCCCTCTCTCTCCCCTCTTCCTCCCCTCTCTCTCCCCTCTCTTCTGCTTCCTTCCTCTTCCATCTTCCTGCCTTTCCCCTCCTTCCTGGCTGTCCCCTCACCCTGCCCTTTTTATTGAACACTTCATACCTCATTTCCCCTCTCCCCCCTCTCTCTCTCTCTCTCTCTCTCTCTCTCTCACACACACACACACACACACACACACACACACATTACGCTATCTTGTTTCTCGCAAAATTTCCTCTCTCTCTCTCTCTCTCTCTCTCTCTCTCTCTCTCTCTCCCTTTCCTCCTCTTTTCCAGTCTATCTCTCCATTTCCTCTTTAAGTCTCTTTTGTAGTTCTCTTTATTCCTCTCCTCTTTTTACTCTTTTCCATTTCTGTCTTTCTCTCTCTTTCCTCTTCCCTTCCCCTCTTCCTTTCTCTCTCTTTCTTTTTCTCTCTTTCCTCTCTCTTTCTCTCATTTTCTCTCCTTTTCTTCTTTCTTCTCTTTTTTTCTCCATTTTTCCTCCTTATCCCTCATTCTCTCTCTCTCTCTCTCTCTCTCTCTCTCTCTCTCTCTCTCTCTCTCTCTCGCTCTCTTATCTCTCCCCCTCTCCCCTCTCCTCCCTTATCTTGCCCCCTTACCACCCTCACTCCCTCCCTCCCTTATCTTTCCTTCTCTTCTCTCTCTCTTTCTCTCTCTCTCTCTCTCTCTTTATCCCCCTCCCCTTCTCCCCCCTCCCCCTCCCCCCACTAATTGAAGGTTGCCGTCATTAAGGTAGGCTTGGTAGTTGTGGTGGTAGTTGTGGTAGTAATGGTGGTAGTTGTGGTAGTAATGGTGGTAGTTGTGGTAGTAATGGTGGTAGTTGTGGTAGTGATGGTGGTAGTTGTGGTAGTAATGGTGGTAGTTGTGGTAGTGATGGTGGGAGTTAGGTAGTAATGGTGGTAGTTGTGGTAGTGATGGTGGTAGTTGTGGTAGTGATGGTGGTAGTTGTGGTAGTGATGGTGGTAGTTGTGGTAGTAATGGTGGTAGTTGTGGTTGTTGTTGATGATGACTGTTGTTGCCGTGTAGGTGAGGGAAGGAGAGAAGGAAGGGAGGAAGGAAGGAGGAGGAAAGAAGGTAGGACAGAAAGAAGGAGGGAAAGAAAGAAGGAAGGGAGGAGGAAGGAAGGAAAGAAAGAAGGAAGGTAGGGGAAGGAAGAAAGGAAGGAAGGAAGGGAGGAGGAAGGAAGGAAAGAAAGAAGGAAGGTAGGGGAAGGAAGAAAGGAAGGAAGGAAGGGAGGAGGAAGGAAGGAAAGAAAGAAGGATGGAAGGAGAGAAGGAATCAGGAGGGAAGCTAAGAAAGGAAGTAAGGTAAAGGAAGGAAGGAGATAGGGAAATGAGAGAGAGGGAAGAAAGCAAAGGAATATTACCGGAAAGGAAGGAGAGAGAGAGAGAGAGAGAGAGAGAGAGAGAGAGAGAGAGAGAGAGAGAGAGAGTTTAGATATAATAACAAGCATAGACACCTCAAAAATAGACTAAAAATCACCGTTTAAGACCAATTCTTTCTAGCCAAGGAAGTTACCCCCCAAAAAAAAAGAAAAAAATCCATACTTTTTTTTCACTCCCCCAAAATCGCAAAAAAAAAAAGAGAGAGAGAGGAGAAAGTCAAAAATTTCCTTATAGATGCTTTATATCAGGGAGAAGGGTGACGAAGGGAGAGTAAGCTTCTACCCTTCCCCCCTTTCCCCCCTCCCTTCTTCCCCCCTCCCCCCTCTCCCCCTTCCAGTCCCTCCCCTTCTCGACTTTGAAGGCTATGACTCCAATTCCCCTCCCCCTTCCCCCCTCCCTCTCCTTCTTTCTCCCCCTCCTCCTCCCCTTCTCTTTCTTTCTCCCCCTCCCCCTCCCTCTCTCTTTCTTTCTCCCCCTCCTCCTCCCCCTCTCTTTCTTTCTCTCCCTCCCCCTTTCCCCTCCTCTCCTTCTTTCTCTCCCTCCTCCTCTCTTTCCTTCTTCCCCTCCCCTTCCTCCTCTTCTTCCCTCTCTCCCACTCCTTCCCGCCCACACTCCTTCTCTCCCCCTTTTCCTCCCCCCTCTTCCCACCCATTCCCCCCTCCACTCCCCACGCTCCATCCTCCTCACCTCATCCGCCCCTCCCTTACCCCTCTCTCCTCCCCATTTACCTCCCTCCCTCCCTCCCTCCCTCGATAATTGCTCCCGGAGGTCACGGACTATTTATAAAGCCACAACTATACTCCTTTCACTTTGACCTGGCTTAAAATTGATCTCTCTCTCTCTCTCTCTCTCTCTCTCTCTCTCCCTCTCCATCGTGAATACCGCAGCAAGAAATTGACAGCAGAATATGATGCTAGTCACGAAGAAGTGCTATGGAAAGGATGCACGGCTGTACTACTGTCTCACATGAAATAAGCTGCAAAAGGACGAAAATCTCTCTCCCCCTCTCTTTCTCTCTCTCTTTAACGGGGGGGGGGGGGGAATAGCGTGCGAGAGGAAGCGAGGAAATCACAGGGGTATCATGGGATGTGATGTATGGTGGATTTAGAATGAAATTTCCTTTTAAAAATCTAAGGTCGCGTCCTGACCGTGTGCTTGCGGGTGCGGGCGGGTTCGGGTGGGCGTGGGAGGGTGTGGGTGGGCTTGGGTGGCTGTGAGAGGGTGTGGGTGGGTTTGAGAGGGTGTGGGTGGGTTTGGGTGGATGTGGGTGGGTGTGGGTGGATGTGGGAAGGTGTGGGTGGGTGTGTTAAAGCTTTGTAGCCAACATTTTTATCTATGTAACTCTTAATTCTTGTAATAGGTGAGTCTTGAGTTAATTGAAGAGCAGGAGGTGTTAAAGGTGAACACAGGGAATTGATCTTGATTTATTATCTTCAGGGAAAGTCTAAGTTGAGCAGCGTATGTATTTTAGAGAGACTTAATATACTAAGTAAGTCTAGTTGGACCCCCTCTTCTTATTTACTCTCTCCACTACCTGACGGTTCTATTTCCAGTCTCCTGATCTCAGAATCCTACATTCTCGTTTAGCAGGGGTCGTGTTACGTGTGTTACACTGTTGTTGCATTGTTCTAGAAGCCTGTGTGTGTGTGTGTGTGTGTGTGTGTGTGTGTGTGTGTGTGTGTGTGTGTGTGTATGTGTGTATGTGTGTGTATGGTCACTAGGCGCTATTCGTGGGCTACTGTGGTGGTGGGAGGCGTTCTGGAGAGGTGCTTACGTCATTTCCTTTTGACCGCTAGGATTGACATTGAGCTGACCTCTAGACTATATATGTATGTTGCTGGTTAGTATGTATTAAGATGTTTTAGAGTCCTGACAGGTGTGCGTGGGTGTGGGTGGGTGTGGGAGGGTGTGGGCGGGTGTGGGAAAGTGTGGGAGGGTTTGGGTGGGTGTGGGAGGGTGTGGGTGGGTGTGGGAGGGTGTGGGTGGGTTTGGGTAGGCGTGGGAGGGTGTGGGAGGGTGTGAGCGGGGGTGGGAGGGTGTGGGAGGGTGTGGGTGGGTTTGGGTAGGCGTGGGAGGGTGTGGGTGGGTGTGGGAGGGTGTGGGTGGGTGTGGGTGTGTGTGGGTGGGTGTGGGAGTTTAACATCACTGTACCTCGTATTCTCATCGGGTGTGGAAGCTCCCTAACATCTTTTCCTTACCGATTTATTTTCTGGTTAGTATCTATTTATGGAGAGGATTGTAATGCTCGAATGATTTAAGTAACACAGAGGAGGACGGCAAGGTGTAATAAGTAAAATAAGTCGCTTAGGAAGAGGTGTTAGGGAGCTTCCTTAACGGCGGGGGCAGACGAAACAGGTAAACAAAAAACTGGCGTGATAGACTAAACACCTTTTTCCTTGCGATTTATTTTCCTCATTACACCTGAGCATTACACCTGAGCAATACACCTGAGCATTGTCTTGTCCGAAATAAATCGCTAAGGAAAAGGTGTGACGGAATTTTCCCCAAGGCACTGAAGGGAAAAGGTTGTCTGGTGTGTGTGTGTGTGTGTGTGTGTGTGTGTGTGTGTGTGTGTGTGTGTGTGTGTGTGTGTGTGTGTGTGTGTGTGTGTGTGTGTGTGTGTGTGTGTGTGTGTGTGTGTGTGTGTGTGGAAATTTTGTCTCATAATTCTATGTGTATATCATACCGTGTGCGTCTTTTGCCTGTGCACTTGGCTTCGTGTGCGTCCATGTATGTGTACGTATGGTGCCATGTGCGTCCATGCATGTGTACGTATGGTGCCATGTGCGTCCATTTATGTGTATGTATGGTGCCATGTGCGTCCATGTATGTGTACGTATGGTGCCATGTGCGTCCATGTATGTGTACGTATGGTGCCATGTGCGTCCCTGTATGTGTACGTATGGTGCCATGTGCGTCCATGTATGTGTACGTTTGGTGCCATGTGCGTCCATGTATGTGTATGTATGGTGCCATGTGCGTCCATGTATGTGTATGTATGGTGCCATGTGCGTCTTATATATGTGTGCGTAATTTTGTGTCATGTGTACCTTATACCTGTGTGCGTAATTTAGTGTCATGTGTACCTTATACCTGTGTGCGTATTACAGTGTCATGTGCACCTTATACCTGTGTGCGTATTACAGTGTCATGTGCACCTTATACATGTGTGCGTGGCTTCATGTACACTTTAATCTGTGGCTTCTTGTGCAACTTCTGTGTGCATGTGTGGCTTTGTGTGCTTTTTGTACCGTGTACGTTGTTTTACCTGTGTGTGTGTGTGTGTGTGTGTGTGTGTGTGTGTGTCTGTATGCGTATCTTCCTGTATACGTGTCTTTGTGTGCGTCTCTTTCTGTGTACGTGTCTGTGCGTCAGTTCCTGTGTACATGGCTTTGTGTGCGTCATACCTATGTACATGGCTTTGTGTGCGTCTGTCCCTGTGTACGTGGCTTTGTGTGCGTCTATACCTGTGCACGTGGCTTTGTGTGCGTCTGTACCTGTGTACGTGGCTTTGTGTGCGTCTGTCCCTGTGTACGTGGCTTTGTGTGCGTCTGTTCCTATGTACGTGGCTTTGTGTGCGTCCATGTACGTTTCCTGTGCGTGACAATCTCTCGCTTGATGACGACAAGTATCATATTATCGATAAGGTACACATGAGGGGGCCGTGTGTACGTGTATGTGTGTACGTCCATGTGTACACGCAAAATCCCTGCCAGGCATGTGTGTGTGTGTGTGTGTGTGTGTGTGTGTGTGTGTGTGTGCGCGAGGTGTGAGTAGAGTGAATTATGTATGTATGTCTTTGTGTATGGTGGGGTGTGCGTAAGTGTGTGTGTGTGTGTGTGTGTGTGTGTGTGTGTGTTTATTTTATTTTCGATCTGACAGTGTGTTTGTGTTTGCGTGTGTGTGTGTATGTTTGCGTGTGTGTTTAAATCAATGCAGAACTGATTGTGTGTGTGTGTGTGTGTGTGTGTGTGTGAAGAATCTGTGTACGTATCATAAGCTGCATAAAAGACCGTAACACCCGCTCCTAAGTGAATTATTTTACATACCCTGCCTTAACATTCCTTTCCTTGTCACTTATACCTCGTCACAAACAGACACAATTACCATCAATAACACAAAATAAATCGCTATAGAAAAGGTGTTGAGAAATCCCTAAAGATTACCTAAATATGCCCCAAATTACTCTACTCGTTTTATCCTAACTTGGCCTAAAATTGCCATCTCTCCACTAGAATACGATGCTAGTCACGAAGAAGTGCTATGGAAAGCTACGTGAAATGAACTGCCAAAGGACGAAAATCTGGGCCAAGTTAAGGTGAAAGGAGTGTAGTTTCTTACAATGTCAGGGAGTCGAGTCGCAGAGGTGTTGCAGAGGGAAGAAGATCAATGACAAGGATAGCACGACGGCTCTGTATCCCTTCCCTTAGCACTTCTTCGTGACTAGCATCATAATGTAGCGCTACCCTACTGTTACATTTCTCAGCGCTGAAGATGGAGAGAGAGAGAGGGGGAGATTTTAGGCCAAGTTAGAGTGAAAGGAGTATAGAAATAGAGTGATGTGTTGTGTTGCAGTGTGGGTCATATCGAATTGCACGCGTATTGCATGTGCCAGTGTGCAAGGCGTCATGCAATACGGTGTTTCTTAGAAGTCAAGGTCGCTTTTCCTTAAGGGGCGTGTGTCACCTTGAGCCTTATTCATTTCTGACACTATTTCTCTTCTGGCACTATTTCGTATCTGACACTGCTTCTCTCCCTCCTGACACTGTCTCCCTCCTGACACCATTTCTCTTCTGACACGGTTTTTCTTCCTCCTGACACTGCTTCTCTTTCTCTTCTGACACTATTTCTCTTCTGACACTTTTTCTCTTTCCTTCTCTTTATTTCTCTTCCCCTCTCTTTATTTCTCTTCTCTTCTCTTTATTTCTCTTCTCTTCCTTTCTCTTTATTTCTCTTCTCTTCCTTTCTCTTTATTTTTCTTCCCTTCTCTTTTTTTCTCTTCCCTTCTCTTTATTTCTCTTCCTTTCTCTCTATTTCTCTTCCCCTCTCTTTATTTCTCTCTGTATTTCTCTTCCCTTCTCCTTTATTTCTCTTCTCTTTATTTCTCTTCTCTTTATTTCTCTTCCCTTCTCTTTATTTCTCTTCCCCTCTCTTTATTTCTCTCTGTATGTCTCTTCCCTTCTCTTTATTTCTCTTCCCCTCTCTTTATTTCTCTCTGTATTTCTCTTCCCTTCTCTTTATTTCTCTTTTCTTTATTTCTCTTCCCTGCTCTTTATTTCTCTTCTCTTTATTTCTCTTCCCTGCTCTTTATTTCTCTTCCTCTCTCTTTATTTCTTTGACATTATTTTCATCTTTATTTCTGTGCTCCGTGGACGGCTTTACTCCACCAGGGGCTTTATTATCGCTTTGTTACCTTTAGACGATTTTCTTTCAGCACGGAGGTTCGATTTTGTCCTAATTTTTCCTATTTATTTCAACCATCAATCCTAAGACCTCTCTCTCTCTCTCTCTCTCTCTCTCTCTCTCTCAATAAACTTTCTTCCCCCTCCCTCCCTCCTTCCCTCTCTGTCTGTCTGTCTCTCTGTCTCTGTCTGTCTGTCTCTCTCTGTTTCTCTCTGTCTGTCTGTCTGTCTCTCTATCCGGACGATTTTCCTCAGCCTAGGGGGATTTTCTGACCTGAGGGGATTTGTTACAGCCTTCGTTAATCCCTTTACTGATAAAAATCCTTACTAGATGAAATGAAGGAGAGAGGATGGTAAAGGTAAAGAGCGATAGGAAGGAAGGGGTGATGAGAGAGAGATGAGGGAAGGAAATGATGGAGGTAGGAACACGATCTTAGAAAACTAGAGGAGGAAATGTTCGGAAATAAGTGAAATAAGTGGAAATAGGTATAGAAATGAGTATGAAAAAAATGAAATAAGTATGATATAATTGGAGTAATTATGAAAATAAGCCAAATAATTTATATAAACATGACAATAAGCAAAATAAGTGAAAATAAGTATGAAAATAAGTGAAATAAGTGAAAATAAATATGAAAATAAGTGAAATAAGTGAAAATAAGTATTAAAAATAAGTGAAATAAGTGAAAATAAGTATGAAAATAAGTGAAATAATGAAAATAAGTATGAAAATAAGTGAAATAATGAAAATAAGTGAAATAAATGAAAATAAATATAAAAATAAGTGGAGGTAATTGGAGCAGACGAGGCCAAGGTGCGACGTACCTGAGAAATGTCATTAGCAAGCAGGTGAGTAGGTGTGTCAAGCCAATCACCCAATCAGCAATGCCACTCATACCTGCCCCCCCAAAAACCCCCTCCTGCCCCTCTCACCCTCGCTTACACCCCCCTCGCCTTCACCCCACCACCCCCACTCACACCCTCTCCCCCCACTTCCATACCTGCAATTCCTACTGCCTCACTCACCTTACCTGTACGCCCTCCCTCCCACCCTTCTCCCTTCCTCCCCCACCTTCACCCTACCTCATCCACGCCCCCTCACCACCACCCCCCTCACCCATGCCCCCTCACCCATGCCCCCACCTCTTTCAACATTGCAACCCCCACTATCTCCTTCCCCTACTCAGATCCACCCCTTTGCTTCCACTAACATGTCTTAATTCCTGTCATCCTCCTCCTTATCCTTCCCTCTTTGCTATCCTTTTCTTTAACTCTTGGAATAGTAACTGTAATTATAAATCTTGAAGGAGTTGATTTGTTTGCGGCTGTTTGGATTCCTTTGTACTCCTTTGTATTTTCCTTTAGAAACTCCACTCATCCTTGTCATTCATAGATTTCCTTCACTCCTTCCCTTTCCTTCTCATCCTCCTCCTTACCTATCCTTCAGCATCCTTCCTAATTTCCTTCATCCCTTCCCTTACCCCTCCTATACTTTTCGTTGCTTCCCCTCATCCCCCTCCTTCCCCATCCCTCACCCCCACCCACCCCACACTCACGTAACCCATCACTCAACCTCCACGCCTGCAATCATTCTCCACCCTTACCTCATCACCCCTCCACTCCACACCTCTTATCCACATTCCTTTCCACTCAGTCATCCACTCTTCCCTTCCCTTCAGTCATCCACCCTTCCTCTTCCACCCTACATCACATTCTTCACTTCACTCTTCTTCTCTTCCTCTCTTCCATGTGGAAGGATCTGCTGCTGTCTCTTTTGTTATTCGTTAAACCTCAGCAGATAATTCACTAGCGATAAGTCTTCTGAAAATAAATGCTATGTAAACTTGCCAACAAAATTCCTGTCTTCTTTCCTGCTTTCCTTTCCTTTCACATATTTCCTTGAGAGTGTGGATGCATATTTCTGTTAATTATATTCTCTCTGTATGTCAGCAGCGACCTATGTTGGAACTCTGCCGTGATTTGTTGTTTGTCTGTCTAAGAAGTCAGTTAATTAATCTCATATACCCTGTCCACACACACACACACACACACACACACACACACACACACACACACACACACACACACCTCTTCAGTATACTCCCTCATTCCTCTTACATCATTAATCCCCACCCACTACACCCCCGCACCCCCTCCCCTCTCTCCCCTCCACACCCCCCTCCCTCTTCCTCCACCCCCACACCCCTTCCCTCCCACCTACACACCCCTTCCCCTCTCTTCCCCCTCCTCCACACCCACTCCCCGTCCCTCCACCTCCACACCCCCTCCCTCCACCTCCACACCCCCTCCCCCTCTCCCCCCACCTCCACACCCTCTCCCCGTCCCTCCCCCTCCCCCCTCCCCCCCAGTTCAGAGGAAGGGGTACCTAGTTCCTGAAAACATAAACAAAGTAGTCAAATGTGCCTCAGTACCACGCCCTCTCCCTCTCTCTCTCTTTCTCTCTCTCTCTCTCTCTCTCTCCCTCTCTTTCCTTCCTTCTTCCGTCCGTCCTCTTTTTCCTTTCTTCTCCTTCCCTCCTTCCTTTCCCTCTGTTTATCGTCCCCATTCTCTCTCTCTCTCTCTCTCCCTCTCTTTCTCTCTCTCCACTTTCTCGTTCCTTTCCTCTTCTCTTCCCTTCCCTCCCTTCTCCCTCCCACATAACCACAAACAAATAACAAATAACGAAGGTGGTCAACAGGTAACGAGCTAAGAATAAGTAGAAATGAGAGTAAGAAGAAACTGCCCGCTGGAGCATAAACATTCTTACGCAGGTCTTACGCAGGTCGTACGCAGGTCTTACGCAGGTCGTACGCAGGTCGTACGCAGGTCTTACGCAGGTCGTACGCAGGTCTTACGCAGGTCGTACGCAGGTCTTACGCAGGTCGTACGCAGGTCTTACGCAGGTCGTACGCAGGTCTTACGCAGGTCGTACGCAGGTCTTACGCATTCTGGCTTTCCATCACACCCACGAACCCATCTTTCTTTGTAAAACTTCCTATATCTTTGTTGGAAGTGATTGTGTTTTAGTCAACATTATTATTATTATTATTATTATTATTATTATTATTAGTAGTAGTAGTAGTAGTAGTAGTAGTAGTAGTTGTTGTTGTTGTTGTTGTTGCAGCAGTAATAATAGCAGTAGCAGTAGCAGCAGCAGTAGTAGTAGTTGTAGCAGTACTAGTAGTAGTAGTAGTAGCAGTAGAGAGAGAGAGAGAGAGAGAGAGAGAGAGAGAGAGAGAGAGAGAGAGAGAGAGAGAGAGAGAGAGAGAGAGAGAGAGAGAGAGAGAGAGAAATACGTCACGGGGGTGGAGGGCTCGCATCGGACGTAAATGTAGCACAGTAAGGAAGTGAGGACGTAAAAGTAGCAAAGTATTGACTAGATTGCAAGTTGCAGATGCATTAATGATAAGAGTATTATAGTGGTGCAACGCACGCAAGGGGAGAGAGAGAGAGAGAGAGAGAGAGAGAGAGAGAGAGAGAGAGAGAGAGAGAGAGAGAGAGAGAGAGATGGAACGCAGAGAGAGAGAGAGAGAGAGAGACAGACAGACAGACAGACAGACAGACAGATGGAACAGAGAGAGAGAGAGAGAGAGAGAGAGAGAGAGAGAGAGAGAGAGAGAGAGAGAGAGAGAGAGACAGACAGACAGACAGACAGACAGATGGAACGCAGAGAGAGATAGATAGATAGGGAGAGAGAGAGAGAGAGAGAGAGAGAGAGAGAGAGAGAGAGAGAGAGAGAGAGAGAGAGAGAGAGAGTCCCTTCAATCTATTTAATCTATTATCATATCTATCTATTTATATGTCTATCTCTATGTACTTATTGCATTTGTCTATTGGTGTCAGTCTACCCGTATCTATCTATCTGTCTATCTATCTATCCATCTATCTATCTTTTCCCCTACGTTCTCATCATAAAAGTTCCATAAATATTTCACTATAAATTCCTTTCCTATTATAATCGCCCTTATTATATACGTACATAGAGGCGATATTGCAAAAAAAAATTCACTCACTAAAATCACCCTTATTCTACAGGTGCATAGAGGCGATATTGCAAAAAAATTCACCCATTAAAATCGCCCTTATTCCACAGGTGCATAGAGGCGATATTGCAAAAGCCTTCATCAACCAAAATCGCCCTTATTGTACACTTTCATAGAGGCGATATTGCAAAGACCTTCATCCACCAAAATCGCCCGTATTGTACACGTTCATAGAGGCGATTTTGGAAAGACCTTCATCCACTAAAATCGTCCTTATTATAGATGTACATAGAGGCGATATTGCAAAAAAATTCACCCATTAAAATCGCCCTTATTCCACAGGTGCATAGAGGCGATATTGCAAAAAAATTCACCCACTAAAATCGCCCTTATTGTACACGTTCATAGAGGCGATTATGCAAAAATGTAGTCATTCATTTTTCATCGCTTCCCTAAGTGTCTCAACTCTCTCATTCACCGCCATTAGCCTCTTCACCACGAGTATGCACAGTCTCCTTGGTTACTAGTGCTACAGAGGAGGCCTTCACGTGGTGGCACTGATATAACTGGGTGGTGGAGCTGCCTGGTTATACACACACTGGTTATACACACTGCCAGGTTATACACACGTCCTTCAGCCCCCCCCCCTTCCTATTACCCGAAACTACTACTACAACCACTACTACTGCCGCAACTGCTACTACTACAACCACTACTACTGCCGCAACTACTACTACTACTACTACTACTACTACTACTATTAATTACCTCTACTACAATACTACTACTACTACTACTATTAACGAAATTCTTCCTTTCTCCAGACGATTATCAGCTTAGGAGAGAGAGAGAGAGAGAGAGAGAGAGAGAGAGAGAGAGAGAGAGAGAGAGAGAGAGAGAGAGAGAGAGAGAGAGAGAGGGAGGGAGAGAGAGACGGTTCCTCGTAAGTCTTCCTTTTCCTCATGATTTCTGAGACACTAAATTGATGCCTATGATCATCAATTTTCCCACCCCCTCCTTCATCAATTGAGGTGTGGGGGGTGGGGGGAGGGCGGATTGATGGCAGCAAGTAATATTTTCCCCCCGAAGGGCAAATGGATATGAGAGTACAATTAGGAGCAAAAATTAGGGTACCTTTCCATTGCACATGTTTCACAATTAGGGCATGTCCGTCGCTCCACCCCCCCCCTCCTTCAAGCAAGTAGAAGAGGTGAAATATTAGCCAGCAGAGGAAAGTGACAGGTAGAAGAGGTGAAATATTAGCCAGCAGAGGAAAGTTACAAGTAGAAGAGGTGAAATATTAGCCAGCAGAGGAAAGTGACAAGTAGAAGAGGTGAAATATTAGCCAGCAGAGGAAAGTGACAAGTAGAAGAGGTGAAATATTAGCCAGCAGAGGAAAGTGACAAAGTAGAAGAGGTGAAATATTAGCCAGCAGAGGAAAGTGACAAGTAGAAGAGGTGAAACATTAGCCAGCAGAGGAAAGTGACAAGTAGAAGAGGTGAAATATTAGCCAGCAGAGGAAAGTGACAAGTAGAAGAGGTGAAATATTAGCCAGCAGAGGAAAGTGACAAGTAGAAGAGGTGAAACATTAGCCAGCAGAGGAAAGTGACAAAGTAGAAGAGGTGAAACATTAGCCAGCAGAGGAAAGTGACAAGTAGAAGTGGTGAAATATTAGCCAGCAGAGGAAAGTGACAAGTAGAAGTGGTGAAATATGATGCGAAGTTTGGTCCCGTACTGTTCTTTCCTTTGTATTCCTTTTTGCACTCCTTTGTACTCCTCTCAGCTTCTCACTCACCCCTTGCACACTACGACAAAGCAATGTTGCTGATCATGTTGCAAAGGATCATTATTCACGATTGCAATGTTCACTTTCACTACACTCATTACCTCACCTTCACACGAGTTAATAATTAGGTCAGGGTGGGTTGGGTCGGGTTGGGTTAGGGTGGGGTGGGTTGGGTTGGGTTGGGCTGGGTTGGGATAGGTATAATTGGGTCAGCTTTCATCATCAGTACATTATCTTTCCTTTCTTCCTTTTCCTCACCATCACCTTTCCTCTCGCACTCCATCACTTCATTTTCTCTCCATTTCTCCTTCGTCTTTTCTTCCCTACTTCCCTAGACTCTCGTTTTCTTATAGATTCATGTTACTCTAATTCTCTATAAATTTGGCTATATTTTTCATCTCTTTATTTCTCAACTATACTGTTTCCCTACCTCCTTCCTTGATTCATTCTTGCAGCCTCCTTATTCTCTTTCTTTCGTCATCCCTTCGCCGTTTTCTTTATCCCTGAGTTTCCCCTAAATTCTCCCCCATTTTCTTCTCGTCCCCCAAACTTCCCTAATATTTTCTCTTTCGTTCATATTTATTTCTTATTCCTGTT
Source organism: Coenobita brevimanus (assembly GCF_032717465.1). Classification (NCBI taxonomy): domain Eukaryota; kingdom Metazoa; phylum Arthropoda; class Malacostraca; order Decapoda; family Coenobitidae; genus Coenobita; species Coenobita brevimanus. The sequence goes on from NC_137058.1 coordinate 2,350,060, forward strand.
TCCATTACTTGCGTCTTTTCTCTCTCTCTCTCTCTCTCTCTCTCTCTCTCTCGCTTCCCTGTCCTCCTTCTCCCCTCTCCATCACCCAACTTTCCTTCCTTCTTCTCTTCATTTGTCATTCCTGTATCTCTCTCTCTTTCTCTCACTCTCTCTCTCTCTCTCTCTCTCTTTCCTCACTCCCTTCTCCTTCCTCTCGAACCTTATCTATCATTCCTCTCTCTCCTTCTTCTCTTCCTCCTCTACCTTCTCTCCGATTCTGCCTCGCTTCCTCCTTTCGCATCTTAATCCTCCTTTCTCCTTGTCATTTTTCTCTCTACGTCTTTCGCCTCTCTCTCTCTCTCTCTCTCTCTCTCTCTAGCAATCTTCCCCTTCATTCCTCATTTCCCTCCCTCCCTCTTCCCTACCTAACTACTTACCTACCTACCTACCTACCTGCTTACCTACCTACTTATGTACCTACCTACCTACCTACCTGCTTACCCTCCTGCCTACCTACCTAGCTACCTACCTACCTACCTACCTGCCTACCTACCTACCTGCCTACCTACCTACCTACCTACCTACCTACCTTCCTACCTGCCTACCTACCTACCTACCTACCTACCTACCTACCTTCTTATCTACCTGTCGCCTTCCCTTCCCTATTTAACCTATCTTCATCCTTCCCCTCCCTCCCCTAATCAGTGCCTTATCATTTATCCCCATATTCTCTCTCTCTCTCTCTCTCTTCTTTCCTTAGTCTTTCTTTAATTCCTCAGTATCATTCCCTTCTTTCCTCCTGTCTCTCTCTCCTACCTATGCTCTCTCTCCCCCCCTCTCTCTCTCCCCCCTACCTAGACTCTCTCTCCCTCCCTTTTCTCTCCCCCTACCTATGCTCTCTCTCTCTCTCTCTCTCTCTCTCTCTCTCTCTCTCCTACCTATACTGTCTCTCCCCTCTTTCTCTCCTCCTACCTATGCTCTCTCTCCCCTACCTATGTTCTCTCTCTCTCTCCCCTCTCTCTCTCTCTCTCTCTCTCTCCCCCTCTCTCTCTCCCCTACCTATGCTGTCTCTCTCCCCTCTCTCCCCCTACCTATATTCTCTCTCTCCCCCCCACCTATACTCTCTCTCCCCCCTATCTATGCTGTCTCTCCCCCCTCTCTCTCCCCCCTACCTATATTCTCTTTCTCTCTTCCCCCTACTTATGCTGTCTCTCTTCCCCCTCTCTCTCCCCTACCTATGCTCTCTCTCTCCCCCCTCTCACCCCCACCCCCACCCTCCCCCCTCTCATTATCTCCGCCCCCACCGAAGCAGATTTATCACAGCGAAGCACGGTAGGTTTTTGAGTCACGTATATTCCTCTTTATACGTGACGCTGGGGGAGGGGGAGGGGAGGGAAGAAAGGGGGAGGAAGAAGGAGTTAGAGGGAGGGTGGAGAGGGGAGTGGGAAGAAAGGGAGCAAGGAAGAAATGGGGAGAGGGAGAGGGGAGGGGAAGGAGGGGAGGAGGGGACGAGGAAGAAAAGGAGCAGGGAAGAAAGAGGGGAGGAGGGAGGGGGGTGAGGGGAGAGGGAGAGGGGAGGGGAGGAGGGGAAGAAAAAGAGCAGGGAAGAACAGGGAGAGGGGAGAAGAGGAATAGGGAAGAAAAGAGGAAGGGAGAAAGGCGTAGAGGGAAGACAGGAAGAGGGGAGGGGGAGGGGGAGAAGATGGGAAGGGGGAGAGGGGTGCAGGATAGAAGGGAAGGGGAAGGGGGAGGGAGACGAGGAAGGGGAAGTGGGGAGAAGTGGAAAAGGGTGAAAGAGAGGGAGGGGAGAATGGGGTGGGGGTGGGAGGGGGAGAGGAGGGGGAAGGGGAGGATATAGTTGGAGATGGAAGGAGGGGAGGGGGAGGGGAGGGGAGGGGGAAATAGAGTAAAGAGGGAAGGGAGGAAGGGTGAAGGGTTGAGGAGAGAGAGAGAGAGAGAGAGAGAGAGAGAGAGAGAGAGGGGGGGGGGAGGAAGGGTCTGTGTAATGCTTTGGTCCATAATTACAGAGACCTGAGAGAGAGAGAGAGAGAGAGAGAGAGAGAGAGAGAGAGAGAGAGAGAGAGAGAGAGAGAGAGAGACGCTAATCCAAGTATCTCCTGTTAATCTTAAAATCCAATACATTTTTTTTTATTTTTTTTTTCTTGTTGTCTGGACGATTTTCTTTCTCTCTCTCTCTCTCTCTCTCTCTCTCTCTCTCTCTCTCTCTCTCTACGTAGTTCATTGGCAGAAAAAGACAGTGTTGTGGCTTGTCATCCTTACCAGAGCACTTCTTCGTGACTAGCATCATATTCCAGTGTTAATCTACTGTCAAGAGATGGAGGGATGGCAATTTTGGGCCAAGTTGGAGTGAGAAGACTATAGTAATTACTGAAAGAAAACGGATTGCTTACCTTCTATCTGCACTTCTTCGTGACTAGCGGCGCACCTGTCGAGAGAGAGAATAGTACAGGTTAATTAGATGATACACAGGTTAATTAAAGGTGTCCGCATTCTCGCCGGTCCAGGAAGCTCCGTAACACCTTCCCCTAAGCGATTTAGTTTGCTTATTACACCTTACTGTCCCGTTCTGTGATATGTCAGTAAGGGGAGACTTAATTAAGGTGTTTAAGTGGATGAAGGGTATAATCAAGGGAGATATTAGCAAGGTACTTAAAGTGAGCATACAGGATAGAACTAGAAATAATGGTTTCAAACTAGAAAAATTCCGTTTCAGTGAGGAAATAGGTAGAAAGTGGTTTGGTAATAGAGTAGTAGACGAATGGAATAAGCTACCTAGTAAAGTAGTTGCTGCCTCTTCCATTGAGAGTTTCAAGCATAGGCTAGATAAGCATATGACTAATAAGGGGTGGATATAGAATAAAGAAAATCTTATAACCAATACTAATTCATAATTTTTCCTTTTCAGGTTACACTGTGATAGTCTCTATTCTCCTTTCACACTTTCCTGTAAAATGTCCACGCCAGTTTTTCTATACGGCGTGGTGTTCTTTCTGACTTTTTCCTGCCGGCTTCGGCTGGAGGGTTTGGAGGGCGGGGGAGAGCCTTCTTCTTTGCTATCCCTATCTCATTCTACACTCTGAATAAACTGCGTAAAAAAAATCAACTAGCCAAACCCAGAAATAAATCGCTAAGGGACAGGTGTTAGGGACGAGAAGAGGAAGCCGTGTCTGTCGCTGTTTTCTTTGTTTTTTAATTATTTTTCTTCCTGTAGTGATTTCCGTTTTTTTTTTATTTTTTTTTAATTTGTTATTTTTTGAGTTTCCCAAAAATTTTCACCCCAAAGATGGATGGTGAATTGCAGAAGGAGATATGTTCAGCCTGCAGTCCACTGGGTTCACTTTCATTCCCCATCCCCCTCCTCCCTCCCTCTCTCTCCCTTCTCCTCTCTTCTCCGTCCCCTCTTCTCTCATTCACCCTTCTTCCCCTCCTTCCCTCTCCCTACCCACTCCTTCCCCTTCTTCCCATCACATCATCTTCCTCTTCACCCCATCGTCTCCATCCCCTCCCCCTCCTTCCCCTACCATTTTTTTCCTCCCCCTTCCTTTCCCCTCCCTCCCTGTCCCCTCCTCCCCCTTCCACCCACCACAAACCCTTCCTCATCACCCCACTTTCCCCCCTTCCCTGCTCCTTCCCCCTCCGTCTCTTCTCTCTACCTGCCCCCTCCTGCCTCCCCTTTCCCCCTCCCCCTCCTCCTCCCCTCCCCTCCCCCTCCCCAATTTGCATATGTAAGTTAACCATCGTGCCTAATTACCCCCTTGATGTCATTTAGGCAGCCAACTCGACAAGGCTAATCCAGTTTACACATAATTATTGTCAAAGGCATTTATTTTTACACCGGCTCTCTCCTCCCTCCCTCCCTCCCTCCCTCAATCCCTCCCTCCCTCACTTCCTTCCTTCCTCTCTCCCTCCCTCCCTGGTGGGTAGAAGATTGGCTCACCGGACGAAAGCAAAGAGTTGTAATCAATGGAAAAGAGTCAGACTGGATAAACGTTACAAGTGGAGTGCCGCAGGGTTCAGTGTTAGGTCCTATTCTTTTCTTAATATATGTGAATGATATTGACGAAGGATTGTGTCGTAAGATTTCAAAATTTGCTGATGATACTAAAATAGGTAACAGAACAGATACAGCATTGCAAAGACAGGCAATTGGCAGTAAAAATGTAAGAGCAAGTTATAGCATGAATAATGTCCAACTTGATAGGGTAAACCATGAACAACACTTAGGAGTTATAGTAACAAATGATTTGAAACCAAGCAAACAATGTACAGAAGCTGTGAAAAAAGCCAGGAAACTGATTGGATTCATAGGCAAAGCATTTGAATATAAATCCGATAATATCGTCCTCGCTTTGTATAATTCCTTAGTACGGCCGCACTTGGAGTATTGCATTCAGTTTTGGTCACCGTATTATAAAAAGGATATGCAAAAGCTTAAAAGAGTGCCGCGAAGGATGACAAAGATGATACCGAGATTGAGAAATAAACCGTACGAGGAAAAAAGCCCTGAATCTCTTTACCCTAACAAAACGGAGGATACGAGGCGATTTAATTCAAGTATTCAAGATATTCAAAGGACATGATGGCTGTCGATAAATACTTCACAGTTGATCACTCGAATTACACTAGAGGCAATGGGCGTGAAATAATTGGCAAATGATTCCAGTCACATGAAGTTAAGCATTTCTTCTTCAATAGCGTTGTAAATATATGGAATAAATTGCCCTCCAGCGTAATAGATTGTAATGCAGTACAAACCTTTAAAGGTCGCCTGGATAAGTATTTGGCATCCAACCCCCTATGTTTACTCCTGAATAAAGCACTTGTGTTCGTATAATTTTCTGTTTTATTTTATTTTAGTTTTTTTAGAGCCTGGATCAATTTATTAAATGTAAATATAGTGTCAGCACAGACTAGGATATGCACAGATAGCCCTGAGTTAAC
>NC_137058.1:2357500-2360000 GCF_032717465.1 Coenobita brevimanus
CCTATTACCCCCTCTCCTCCCCCTCCCTCCCCCGTCTCTACCTTCGTCAAACCCTCTCTCCCCCCCCAGCTGTCTCTCTCTCCCCCTCTCTCTCCCTCTTCCCCCCTCCTCCTCCTCCTCCCCCTCCCCCCCTCAATTACACCAGTTTCAAGTACACAAATTGGTGTAGGGATGAGTTGTGTAGTTGCCTATGGGTGTAGCTCTCTCTCTCTCTCTCTCTCTCTCTCTCTCTCTCTCTCTCTCTCTCTCTCTCTTTCTGTATGTGTGTGTGTGTGTGTGTGTGTGTGTGTGTGTGTGTGTAGAGGGTGCACACATATCTTCGTCTCCTTCTTATTCCTCCTCCTCCTCCTCCTCCTCTTCCTCCTCCTCTTCCTTCTTCGTCTTCTTCTTCCTTCAATGAACTACTTCTGGATATCCCGCAACACATCTGCCTTAGCGATTTATTTTTCACTTTCTCCTCCAAAATCCTCTTGTATTTTATTTATGCACAATTTATGGATTTATTTAACACAGAGCGATGGTGAAGTGTAGTATGCATAATAAATCGCTTAGGAAGAGGTGTTAGGGAGCTTTCTACTTCAGTGCTATAGAGGTAGAGGGTAATTTCTTTCCCCTCTCTCCCCCTCCCCTCATTTCCCCTCTCCTCCCTTCCGCTCCTCTCCTCTCCTTCCCTTTTCTTTCCTCCCCTCCCTCTCCTCCCCTCCCCCTCCTCCCCTCCCCAAACCTGCTTCTGAAGGGAGGGAGGAGGTATGACGGGGGGGAGGGGGAGAGGGGAAGGGGGAAAGGTAAGCTGTCTTTAAGGTCGTGTTATGGTTACCACCCAGCGTTGTAGGTGATTTTGGGGCGATAAAGAAGGAACTGGTGTGTCATTCAGTGTAGAGTCACCTGAGAGTGGATAGGTGGAGAGATGGATGGATCGATAGATAAATAGATAGGTAGATAGATACAAAGATAGATAGATAGGTAGATAGATAAATAGATAGATAGACAGACTGATAGATAGACAGACTGATAGAAAGACAGAGACAGACAGATAGATAGACAGGAGACAGACAGAGACAGACAGACAGATAGATAGATAGACAGATAGATAGATAGTGAGTCTATTGGCATACATGTTATTCCTTTGATGTTTTATTTACCTGTCAATTAAGGTGTGTGTGTGTGTGTGTGTGTGTGAGAGAGAGAGAGAGAGAGAGAGAGAGAGAGAGAGAGAGAGAGAGAGAGAGAGAGAGAGAGAGAGAGAGAGAGAGAGAGCGTGGTCGTAGCGGAGTCAGAATATATCGATGTGACGTCAGTGGTATGCTGGTGTGACGTCACTTGTATACCGGTGTGACGTCACTGGTACACCGGTGTGACGTCACTGGTGTACCGGTATGAAACAAACAAAGCTTATTTAGTCGCTGATTGTTAGCGGTATTAGCGGTTCCAGCAAAATGGCGCCCCCAGCACAAGGTAAACAAACATATATTTACACCATTCACGACCAGATCCCGCTAATTTACGATTCATGGCCTGTTTACGCTGAAAAAAATACATATTCTGACGTAAATTGCTCATCGTATAGGCGAAAGTTTGAAAAAATAATAATAATAATAACACTCTCTTTCACTGCTTCACTCCATACGCACTCCGATTCTTCCGTCTCACACAGTCACTTTTAAAATTACTAGATTTCACTGCGCCTCGTCCATATTCATTCCAATTCTTTTTTCTTTCACTGCCATCTATATTTTATCCGTCACTGAGAAACTATATGCATAGAAAATAGCTTAATGGAGTAGGATTTGTAAAAGGAATTCGATTATTTATGCTTTCCTTATACTTGCAGGATCGAAATGCGTCAGAATGGGTTCCAACTTAGCGTCGTTTTTAAATTCCTTTCCTCCAACTTCTTTACTTCTTGCTGATCTTATTCTTATTTTATTTATTTATTTCTTTACTTAATTATTTTTTATATAATTGAGGTGCACCCCAAACCTCTCCCCTTCTCCCCACCCCCTCTTCCTCCTTCTCCCCCTCCCCCTCGTCACCTCCCCTAAACTTACTCTCACCCCTCATTAACTCTCTACTCCCCCTTCCCTCTCCCCTCCCCTTCTCCCTACTCCCTCTTCCCTCTCCTTCTCTCCCTTCCTCTCCTTCCTTCCTTTCACATTCTCTCCTCTCCTCTACCCTCTCTTTCCCCTCGCCTCTCTTCCTCTTCCTTCCTCTCTCCTCTTTCTTCTTCCCCTCCCCCTTCCCCTCCTCTTCCTCTTCTCTCTCACTACTCTTCTTTCCTTCTTTCAACTCTCCTTCCACTCTCCTCTTCCTCCCTCCTTTCTCCTTCTCTTCCTTCCTTCTTCTTCATCCTCTTCTTTCTCACTTCCTTGCTCACACCCTACCTCCTCCCCTTCCCCCTTCCCCCTCCCCTCCCCCTCTTCTCCTCCTTCACTCCTCCTCTTCCTCTTCTCCTTTCTCACTTCCTCCCCCTCCTCTCCCCTCCCCTCCCCTCACAAGCAAA
>NC_137058.1:2375000-2385000 GCF_032717465.1 Coenobita brevimanus
CTCAACCCTCCCCCTCTGCCCCTCCTCACCCCACCCCAGCAGCTGTTCCGGCGAGTCCGTCTCCCCTTCTTCCTCCTATCGCCAGCCCTGCACCCCCTGCCTTTCCCTTCCATGCCTTGTCTCTTACTCATTTGCCCTGCCCTGCCCTGCCCTGCCCTGCCATGCCCTGCCTTCTGTACCCTGTCACTTACCCCTCCTCCCAACAGCACCCCACCACCACAACTCTTACCCCTCCCTGTCGATCCCAACCCTGCCCTACCCAGCCCTACCCTGCCTCACCCCTCCACATCCTCATCTGGTTTGCAATACCCTGTCTAACTCTGCCACCCTGCCTTGCCCTGCCCTTTTCCTACCCTACACTGTCCTATCCATCCGCTGTGTCCTCTACTACTTATACTTACATTTATACTTATACTTACACTTATATTTACACTTACACTTATATTTACACTTACACTTATATTTACACTTACTTTATACTTACACTTATATCTACACTTATACTTACACTTATACCTATACTTATACTTGCACCTATACTTATATTTATACTTACTTATACTTACACTTATACTTTACTTATACTTACATTTACACTTATACTTCGGCTTATACGTCTGTCCTCAGCCTCTGCTACACTGTTTTGCCTGGGGTGTGGTTAACTCCTCCCCTCCCTCCCCTCCCCCCTCCCAGTTTACCCCTCACCCCCTTCCTCCCTTCCCCTCCCAGCCTCCCTTTCCCCTCTCCAATCTACCCTCTCCGCCCAATCCATCCCCTCACCCCCCTCCTCCCTTCCCCTCCCTGTCTCTCTCTCTCTCCTCCCAGCTCTCCCCTCTCAGAAAATCCCTCTCCCCCTCCCCCATCATCCTCCCTCCCTCCTCCCCTCCCACCCTTCCCTCCGTTCCAGTCCCTCCCCCTCCCCTCCCACCCATCCCTCCGTTCCAGCCCCTCTCCCTCCCCTCCCAGCCTTCCTTCCCCTCCCCTCTTCTCTTTTAAACCTCTCCCTCCCTCCCTCCCTCTTTTTTCCCTCCTTCCCTCCCTTCCCCTCCCCCTCCCCCTCAATGCTCAATCGTACTCAGTTTCGTCCACGTTAGCTTAGCGGATTTTTTATTTTATTTTTTTTTTTCCATACTACAGTGACGAGAAAAGACAATACTACGGCCCTACATCCTTTCCATAGCACTTCTTCGTGACTAGCACCAAACTCCACCATCACTCTTGCTACAGGCCAGCGGCGGGAGGGAACACTACTACGGCTCTACATCCTTTCCATAGCACTTCTTCGTGACTAGCACCAAACTCCACCATCACTCTTGCTACAGGCCAGCGGCGGGAGGGAACACTACTACGGCTCTACATCCTTTCCATAGCACTTCTTCGTGACTGGCACCATATTCCAGGTGCAGAATGAGACACCACTACGGCTCTACATCCTTTCCGTTCTAACTCACCTTAACGTAACCTGACTTCACGTGACATGATCTGACCTGTCGACCTAATTCCAGTCCAGCCTAACCTTACCTAGCGCAGTGTACCCTAATTAAATACTAATCTAATCGCGGCTAACCCAACCTGACCCCTGCTAACAGCCTAATCCTAATCTATCTATCTATCTATCTATCCATCTAACAACCTAATCCTAATCTATCTATCTATCTATCAACCATCTGACGACCTAATCCTAATCTATCTATCTATCCATCCATAATCTGATGTGTTATTGCTCTAGGGCCACAGACAAATCGCCTCCAAGTCGCCCTGTCCCATGCCATTTCGCTGCCCTCCCCTCAGCTTGTACCCCCGTCTCTCATACACCTCTCCACTCCATCCCTGACCCAATCTAACCTAATCTAACCCAATCTAACCCAATCTAACTTACTGTAACATGCCGAAAGCTGCCCAAACTCGTCCCTCTAACACCAGGCGACCAAACGAGACAGCTGGGTACTGGTGTGGTGGGGTGGTATTAAATGTCCCGTGGGGGTGAAATACCAGACATTACCACCCTTACCACCCCTAGGCATACAGCTGGCCCCCCCCCACGATCCCTTCGCACCCCCTCCCCACCTCGACCTCCTCCCCTCCCTCCACCCCACCGTCAACCGACCCTCTTTGACGTAACGACCCAGCGTACCGACATCTGCCAGCGCTTTTGTGTGTGTGTGTGTGTGTGTGTGCGTGCATAAGGTCCCCCTGCATCCATTTTTGAGTACCGGCTTGTGTGTGTGTGTGTGTGTGTGTGTGTGTGTGTGTGCATAAGGTCCCCCTGCATCCATTTTTGAGTACCGACTTGTGTGTGTGTGTGTGTGTGTGTGTGTTTGTGTGTGTGTGTGTGTGTGTGTGCGTGCAGTGTACCTCATCTACGTGACACACATCGCCTTCGTGTGTGTACCGTAGTTTTATCTGTGTGGAGTTATATCGGCGTGTATGTATATTCTCTATGTGTGTATATGTAGGTAATTTATGTGTATGTTATATCATGTGTATATTTGTCAATGTGTGTATGTATGTGTGTATGCTGTGTGTATACGGATATGTTGTGTATGTATGTGTATGTCTCTGCTGCTTACATGTCCCATCATATGTGTGGACATAGGCGGATTTTTATTTGTATCGCTAATATTCACTAGGAAGGGCATGCTGGATAGGGAGGCCTTCACTCGGTGGCACTAATATCACCGGTCGGCGCCGCTGCCCGGGTATACAACCATCCCTCAGCGCAAACCCCGTGAACTGCCAACCTAAAATGACCTTGCATAGCCTACCATCCACCTCTCGGGGGATAGGAAGGAGAATGATGGAAGTTCGTATCACCAGGCATCTCCACCGCCCAGCTATTATCAGTGCCACCACGTGAAGGCGCCCCTCTCCACTAGTATATATTGGTGTGAGCGGGATATTTCGAGACAAACTATTCCCTTCTGACAAATAGCAAAACATGAGCTTAATATTACGCTACATAGAAACACCATCAGCTATTTACATAAAGATTCTCCCAATTCTTCATATATTTTTGTTCATCCAGGCGTGTCCATTATGCTTTAACTTTGCACATAAGGCGTGGTTTATTCTGCGTCATACACTTTACTAATCCCTTGCGTCTTACCTGTATTTCTTTACCTGTCTTTGGCGCCTAGGAAGAGTGACTGAAAACCCCTAACCCCAAGAGAGTAAAGTATGTGACGTGTGTTCGTGTAGGTGTGGTAAGGTGCCTTTTTTGAAGGTGTATGTTTAAGTTAGGTGTGTTTTTTTGGGTTTGTTTGGGTTAGATTTGGGTATATTATGTGTTTGGTTATGGTGTGGTAACGTTAGGACTGGGTGTGTGTGGTTGAGAGAGTGTGTGTGTGTGTGTGTGTGTGTGTGTGTGTGTGTGTGTGTGTGTGTGTGTGTGTGTGTGTGTGTGTGTGTGTGTGTGTGTGTGTGTGTGTGTGTGTGTGGTGTGTGTGGTGTACGTTAAAGGCAGGGTGTTAGGATGTTATCACCGCTACCACCACCGACACACACCACACATCACCACACACCACACCGAACACTACTACCACGCAACCACACATTACACCACCACACCGAACTCTATCACCACCACCACACACTACCACCACACACCATGTCATAAAATGACTTTGTGTCATAAAATACTTTGTGGTTCTTTTGTGGTTGAGTTGTAGTTGAGTTATATATATATATTTTAGACTTGTGGTCGAGCGGCTTTTATATCTTGTAGTAACTTCCCATTTGTCATGTAGTGACAGGAGAGGTAAAGAATAGTATGGGACTATTTTTATTTGTCTTGGAAATATTAACAAGTCTCTCACACAAAGCGGAATATAGAGTCTCGCTTCCTCTCTCTCTCTCTGTCTCTCGAGTTGCTAAGCTCTTCTCCCCTTTGACCTGCCTCGAGTATCGCTTGTCCCCTTCTGAGCTCTCTTTCCTAAATTCTGGTGAAACAGGAGACGTATCACGTGTACTCCTCGTGGATGAAAAGTTTAAAGAAGCCTGTGTGTGAGTATGTGTGTATATGTGCGTGTGGTCACCAGGTCTTTGTTCACGAGAGGACTGCTGACAGCTAACTGCATCATCTCCTTACTGGCCGCTGTCGTCAGCTTTCCTCAGTGTAACTTGCAAACCTCATTTCCTTTTCCCAGGCTAGCAGAGGGCTGTCTATCTATCTATTTATCTATCTATCTATTATGATTTGCAATTATAATATGGAGTCCTACCACAACCACACACCACCACAACACAACCACACATTACACTACCACCACCACACACCGAACACTACCACCACCACCACACAACCGCACTTTACACACTACCACACACCGCATACCACACCCTGCCACATACCACACACCACAGTAGCCACACCACCACCACAATATTTCACCTGATAACCTTTTCGCTTCCAGGAGTCTCTTCACGACGCAAGCGAAGATGAAAATGAAAACTCTCAAGAAATGGTCATATTCCTAGCTCGATTTAAGAATATGCTATTACTTTCGGATCAACGGGAAATCATCTCACCCGTGCCCGTGTTCCGCTCAGGTGTAATTAATTGCTAAGTGATCACCTGAGCGTCATTGTGTTGATTTAAGAGTTTGTGTTTGAATAGGTATCTTTACGGTGTTTGGTGGTTACACACTGAGCGCTGTTACGCGTACACACACACACACACACACACACACACACACACACACACACACACACACACACACACACAAAACACACTCTCACCCCCCACACATTCACTCAAACTCACCCCCCCACCCACACCCCACACACACACATAAAAAAATCACCGCAATAATAGGACAAGGATAGTTCTGGTTTACCCCTGCCGCGATGACTGAGGCAAATAAAGGAAATCATTGCATTATTCTAGACTGACCTAGCACTACCTCTCTCATCACAGCCTTGGCAACACTGCATCCCGACAGCTTCCAGTGAGGGGGGGATATTGGCAACGCTGCTTTTTGGAACTTCCCCCTGAGGACGTCCCTAACACCTCTTCCTTAGCGATTTATTTATTTTTTCTTTAGATAGGGGCTGGTTAATATTCTGTTAGGTAAGCAAAATAAATCGCTGAGGAAAAGGTGTTAGGGAACTTCCGTAACCGACGAGGAAGTTGAAAATATCGACACTGATATATTTCGAGGTAGCATCATAAACCGTGCTTAAAATAAATCGCTAAGGAAAATGTGTTTAGGAAAATACGAACCGAAGTAATTTTTGACCCGCAGTCTAGTCGGTTGAGGAAGCTTCCCAACACCTCTTCCTAAACGATTTATTTTACTACTTTGCCGTCCTCGTTTGTGTTACTTAAATCACTCCAATAATCACCTTAATCTGCACATATTACTTACAAAAGAATATTAGCCAGCAGGACCCAAAAATAAATCGGTAAGGAAGAGGTGTTAGGGAGCATCCTTAACAACCTAAACTCCGAGGAGCAACTGTATTATATATATATATATATATATATATATATATATATATATATATATATATATATATATATATATATATATATATCGGCGTACATCGGTGTTATCGGTGTATTATCGGTGTTATCGGTGTATTTTATCTGTGTTATCGGTGTTTATTATCGGTGTTATCGGTCTCATATAAGCGACCTTGGGATGTGTACCTAACCCCTTGATCCTGAGCGATTTATTTTGCTCATTGCTCCTAAAATTCCTCTTGTATTCATCTTTTATCATATCTATTTTAAGTGACGGTGATGTACGTAACACATGATCCTAAGCGAATTATTCTCCACTTGTGTTCTGTTTACGTCCCCTCTAATATCGACAGACAAACAGCTACTCAGGTGCAAGAGACAAAATAAATCGGTTAGGAAGAGGTGTTAGGAAGAGGTGTTAGGGAGAGGAAGAGGAGTTAGGAAGAGGAAGAGGTGTTAGGAAGAGGTGTTAGGAAGAGGAAGAGGTGTTAGGAAGAGGTGTTAGGAGAAGAAAGAAGTGTTAGGAAGAGGAAGAAGTGTTAGGAAGAGGAAGAGGAGTTAGGAAGAGGTGTTAGGAAGAGGAAGAGGTGTTAGGAAGAGGAAGAGGAGTTAGGAAGAGGAAGAGGAAGAGGTGTTAGGAAGAGGTGTTAGGAAGAGGAGTTAGGAAGAGGAAGAGGAGTTAGGAAGAGGAAGAGGAGTTAGGAAGAGGAAGAGATGTAAGGAAGATGAAGAGGAGTTAGGAAGAGGAAGAGGGGTTATGAAGAGGAAGAGGTGTAAGGAAGAGGAAGAGGTGTAAGGAAGATGAAGAGGAGTTAGGAAGAGGAAGAGGTGTAAGGAAGATGAAGAGGAGTTAGGAGGAGGAAGATGTGTAAGGAAGATGAAGAGGAGTTAGGAAGAGGAAGAGGGGTTAGGAAGAGGAAGAAGAGTTAGAAAGAGGAAGAGGAGTTAGGAAGAGGAAGAGGGGTAAGGAAGAGGAAGAGGAGTTAGGAAGAGGAAGAGGGGTTAGGAAGAGGAAGAGGGGTTAGGAAGAGGAAGAAGAGTTAGAAAGAGGAAGAGGAGTTAGGAAGAGGAAGAGGGGTAAGGAAGAGGAAGAGGAGTTAGGAAGAGGAAGAGGGGTTAGGAAGAGGAAGAGGGGTTAGGAAGAGGAAGAAGAGTTAGAAAGAGGAAGAGGAGTTAAGAAGAGGAAGAGGGATAAGGAAGAGGAAGAGGAGTTAGGAAGAGGAAGAGGTGTTAGGAAGAGGAAGAGGTGTTAGGAAGAGGAAGAGGTTTTAGGAAGAGGTGTTAGGAAGAGGTGTTAGGTAGAGGCAGAGGAGTTAAGAAGAGGTGTTAGGAAGAGGTGTTAGGTAGAGGCAGAGGAGTTAGGAAGAGGTGTTAGGAAGAGGTGTTAGGTAGAGGCAGAGGAGTTAGGAAGAGGTGTTAGGAAGAGGTGTTAGGTAGAGGCAGAGGAGTTAGGAGAGGAAGAGGTAAAATAAACAGGTAAAACAAATCGGTCAGAAGATGGTGTTACGGGAGACCCATTAAAATTTTACCTCCCAACAATGTCCGGAAAACTGTGTCTGAGGGGTAATGAGTAAAATAAATCGCCTAGGGAAAGGTGTTTGACAGAAAAAAATACATATGGTCATTCCCTTATTGTAATTTTTTTTTTTTTCATTTTTTTTTTCCGTAGTAAAGACAAAGGAGGAAAAGTATATGAGTTTCCCACGTCCCTTGTTCGACCTGGGTAAGGGAATCATTTAAGGGAGGGAGATGATTTTAAGATGTTTTATTTCCCAAGAAGGACAGGGAAAGGCTAGGGAAAGGCTAGGGAAAGGACGGGGAAAGGACGGGGAAAGGACGGGGAAAGGACGGGGAAAGGACGGGGAAAGGATGGGGAAAGGAGAGAGCAGTGTCTTTCTCCTTACTAGAAAAAGAAATCTTAAGAAAAATGATGGTGTTTCGTTACGCAGGATTAACAAGGAAGGAGCAGTGTAATAACTTCCTCTGTGTTTTGTTCGTACGAGAAAAAAAAAAACTTAGTTACGAGAAAAAAATAAATCTTAAGTGACCATGGCCCGTATCCTGCCTTACACCGTTTCCTGAGCGATTTATTTTGCTTGTTACACCTTCCTGTCCTCTTCTGTGCTACATAAATCATTCCAATATCACCACATTCTGCATAAATAACATACAACGGGATATTAACCAGGCACTATCTAAAAATAAATCGCTAAGGATGAGGTGTTAGGGCCTGATAAGATAACAGAGATAACAGGACAACAGTAGATATCCTGTTAAGACCGTTGTTCACTAATACTGTTTTATCTGTCTAACGTAAGTCGATTTTTTTTTTTCACTTATACGATAACACACGAGTCCTGGTATACGATATTACTATAGTCTCACTCTCAATACGATACCATTACAGTCTCTCTCACTATACGATCTCGCTAGTCTCTCTCACTATACGATCTCGCTATATTGTCTCTCTCACTATACGGTATCACTAGTCTCTCACTATACGATATCGCTAGTCTCTCACTATACGATATCGCTAGTCTATCTCACTATGCGATCTTGCTATGTAGTCTCTCTCACTATGCGATTTCTCTTTCCAGTCAGTCTCTTCTCTCCTATACTCTCTTCACACCAACTTGACCCAAAATTGCCATCTGACCAACATCATAATGAGTTGTGGGAGTATAATCAGCTCTAAAATATGAGGCTAGTCACGAAGAAGTGCTCTGGATGGGGTACAAAGCCTCTGTATTGCCTTTTTTTGCCAATACGTGAAATAAACTTGTAGTGGACGAAAATCTGGGCCAGGTTAGTGTAGAAAGAGCATAGTTTACCCCTATTTATGCCAGACGGAATTCTTCAGCTCCCTACCGCCTCTTCCTTAGCGATTTATTTTTGGATATGGCTGGCTAGTATCCTTTTGCACGTTATAGATGCAGAGGATGGCAATATTGGAAGGATTTATGTAACACAGGACAGCAAGGTGTAATAAACAGAATAATTCGCTTAGGAGAAGATGTTAGGGAGATTCCACGAGTTATAGAGTTACAGGATTGACCCAGTTCCCTCTGACGAAAGCAGACGAATTATACGGTTACGCGTGGCCCCGTAGCGGATCGAACAATCGCTCGGGTGTCGTGCACGCGACCTGAGTTTATATATCACAGCCACAACACAACCCCGGCCACGATCACCCCCCCCCCGTTGGTAATTAGCCTCACCTGCCACGCCCTCCACACCTCACCTTCACCTTCACCTTCACCTTTACCTTCACTTTCACCTTCACCTTCACCTTCATGATCATCACCTTCACCCTCACCTTCACTTTCACCTTCATCTTCACCTTCACCTTCACCTTGACCTTCACCATCTTACCTGCGCCCTCACCATCACCTTCACCTCACCTTCACCTTCACCTTCACCTTCACCTTCACCCTCACCTTCACCTTCACCTTCACCTTCACATTCACCTTCACCTCACCTTCACCTTCACCTTCACATTCACCTTCACCCTCACCTTCAGATAGAATATAAAACTTAGAAATACAGATGGTAGCATGTGACCTAAGCTAACCCAATCTGACCTGACCTGACCTAACCTGACCTAACTCTATCTTTAATCTAACCTAACCTAACTCACTCTATCTTTAATCTAGCCTAACCTAACTCACTCTATCTTTAATCTAGCCTAACCTAACTCTATCTATCTATCTATTGCCAGACGCCCCAATCCCGTTTGGGGTGGCCACAAACAAATCGCCTCCAAGTCGCCCTGTCCCCCGCCATTTCACTGCCCTGCTCCCAACTCACACCCCACCCTCTCATATACGTCTCCACCCCATCCCTTCATCTCATCCTCGGCCTCCCCCTCCCTAACTCACTCTAACTTTAGTCTAACTCACTATCTTTAATTCCTAGTCTAACTTGTGCCTAATCTAAGCGGAGAAAACCCTGATAAAAAAAAAGGTGAATATCTTGCCATCAGTTTTAATTTTCCTGTCATGTCATCAGACAGGAAAAAATTGCTAGGAAAAATTGCTAGGAAAAAATTGCTAGGAAAAATTGCTAGGAAAAAAATTGCTGGGAAAAATTGCTAGGAAAAAATTACTAGGAAAAATTGCTAGGAAAAAAATTGCTAGGAAAAATTGCTAGGAAAAAAATTGCTAGGAAAAATTGCTAGGAAAAAAATTGCTGGGAAAAATTGCTAGGAAAAAAATTGCTAGGAAAAAAATTGCTAGGAAAAAAATTGCTGGGAAAAAAATTGCTGGGAAAAAAATTGCTAGGAAAAAAATTGCTGGGAAAAAAATTGCTAGGAAAAAATTGCTAGGAAAAAATTGCTAGGAAAAAAATTGCTAGGAAAAAAATTGCTAGGAAAAATTGCTAGGAAAAAATTGCTAGGAAAAAAATTGCTAGGAAAAATTGCTAGGAAAAAATTGCTAGGAAAAAAATTGCTAGGAAAAATTGCTAGGAAAAAAATTGCTAGGAAAAAAAGTTCTTCCCGTCTATTGATGTATGGGTAAAAATGAAAATGTAAAGTAT
>NC_137058.1:2390000-2400000 GCF_032717465.1 Coenobita brevimanus
GGAGAGTGGGCAGGCGGTAGGATAGCCACACAGCGGTCTGAGAGGGGAACCATTGTCGCTTGACCCCGGCTTCCCCTCGCTGCGCATGCGTCGTTCCCCTCTATTGATTACCAGCCGTGAATGTACCGCCGCTCAGGTTTACACACATGACATTACAGAGTCCCTTTATAGAGCCAAATCCCACTATAGAAGGACGTAGAGTTCAGTTTTATTTAGGTAGAAGTGGCATAGTTAGGGCGGCTATGACAAGATGAGTCGAACGGGAAGCCGAGGCCAGAGTCGCGTTGGTGGTGAAGGTTGCGCTCTCCCTGTCACTGAAAGCAAGAGCAGAGGCCGCGCCGTTATCGATCAGACAGCGCTGCCACGTTTACCCTTAACTTATTTCTTTCCTACATCGCGTTACAGCGAGGCCTGGTGATGTCACACTACCGGTAACATGTGATAAGGTAAACACGCTGGATTAGTGCCGGGGTAAGCCGCTAGGGGGCCGGGGGGCAAGATGGCTGGCAGGAGGAGACGTGGCAAACGGGCGGATTACAGACAGAAGGGGTTTCCATATTGATGACTCCCTGGGATTTGCTGTATTACCAATTGTCTCCTCAAATAACTGCCGCCCTGGCCTGCTCTCTGCTCTACCACCACCACCACCACACCACCACCACCACCACACTCTCAGCTCATTAGTCAGTGTTTGCAGTGTGTATTGTCAAACGGGCGCTGATTACAACCGTGGCAATATTAAAAGAAGCAGCTAAATTTTGCACTCCCTCTCTCTCCAAGTTTGGGTATTTGTAGAACTGAAAGCATGTCTCCTCATATAAAGATAGATAATAGATAGATAGATACATAGATACAAAGATAGGTAGATAGATAAATAGTTAGATAGATAGATGGATGGATGAATGAATGAATAGGTAGAGTGATAGATACTCAGATGAATAGATAGAATATATAGATAGGCATATATGAATGGATATTAACAAACAGATTGAAAGACTGTGTGTGTGTGTGTGTGTGTGTGTGTGTGTGTGTGTGTGTGTGTGTGTGTGTGTGTGTGTGTGTGTGTGTGTGTGTGTGTGTGTGAGTACGGTACGTACCTAAAACGACCATACCAAGTCCACACACACACACACACACACACACACACACACACACACACACACACACACACACACACACACACACACACACACACACACACACACACACACACACACACACACACACACACACACACAGCATCTCTCCGCAGACTAATACCAGCCTCCTATTCTCGTCGGTTAAGGACGCTCCCTAACACCTTTTCCTAATTGATTCATTTTGCTTATTACATCTCGATATTGCCTTCTTTCTTATTTCAATAGATTTAACATCATCATAATCTTCATAAATAACATACAGAATTATATAAACCAGCCGTATCCAAAAATAAATCGCTAAAAAAGAGGTGTTAGGGAGTTAAACCTTGGAAACTATACTCCTTTCACCTTGACTTGGCCCGGATTTCCGTCCATTTTGCGACTTATTTCACGTAGCTCAGTGGCAGGAAAAGACAGTATGACGGCGCTGCATTCTTTCCATAGCACTTCTTCGTGACTAGCATCATATCCTGCTGTTCATCTCCTGTTACAACTCATGAAAGATGGAGTGATGGCAATTTTGGGCCAGGCTTCAGTGAAAGGGGTATAGGCATGTTCATGGGGCCTTGGGAGGCTCCGTGACGCCTGTTCCTATGCGATTTATTCCGCGAAAGGAGGATGGCAACAACAACAACAATAACAATAACAACTTGAGTGACTGGAATGAAGGTACTTATACTACTACTACTACTACTACTACTACTTTTACAACAACTACGACTACTATT
This sequence comes from Coenobita brevimanus, assembly GCF_032717465.1. NCBI lineage: Eukaryota > Metazoa > Arthropoda > Malacostraca > Decapoda > Coenobitidae > Coenobita > Coenobita brevimanus. The sequence goes on from NC_137058.1 coordinate 2,391,868, forward strand.
ACCGTGTGTATAGCTGCGAGTCGTGAACACACACACACACACACACACACACACACACACACACACACACACACACACACACACACACACACACACACACACAGCCTACCACCCTCTCTATTGCGTTTTTTCCTTGCATTATATAACTTCCTTCCCTGTTTTACATCGTGACATAAATTCCAGTATGGTGATGGCCCGAAATATATGAATGGGGAGGAGTGGGGTGTGGGGAGGGGAGGGGAGAGGGGAGAGGAGAAATTGGGAAGGGGGGAAAGAAGGGGGAGAGGGGAGAGGGGAAATTGGGAGGGGGGAGGGAGAGGGTATTGGGAGGGGAGGCAGGGTGGAATGATGCTTGGGGAAGGGGAGGGGGAGGGTAGAGGTTGAGGGGTGCGGAGGGAGGTTGGGCGGAGTGGGGGCAGGAGGGGAGGGGGGTTGGGGGAGGGGAAATGAAAAGGCAGAGGGGAAAAGCGAGAGGGAGGAAGGGGAGTGGGGTGGGAGGTTAGGGGTTCGGGTAGGGGGAGAGGGAGGGAGGGAGGCTGGAGGGGAGGGAGAAGTGAGAGAGGGGAGAAGGGGGATGGAAAGGGTGGGCAGCTGGGGTGAGAGAGAGAGAGAGAGAGAGAGAGAGAGAGAGAGAGAGAGAGAGAGAGAGAGAGAGAGAGACGGGGTGAAGAGGATGATGTGAAAGAGGGAAGTAGGAAAGGAAAATGCGGGTCCACACCACACCACACCACACCACACCACACCACACCACACCACACCACACCACACCACACCACACACCCCTAAGCTCCTTCATGGTGTAGCAATCACAAAAAAAAAAAAGCATAAGTGCATTAAAAAAAAATAATATCCAAAATCCCGCCACTGACTTAACAAAATCATATGCAGAAAAAAAACTCAAGAATATGACAAGAAAAAAGAAAAAAATTGAGAGCCATTGGTTCGTTCCTGAGTAGGGATGGCGAGGCATGAATATCCTTGAGAGAGAGAGAGAGAGAGAGAGAGAGAGAGAGAGAGAGAGAGAACATTATGACCGCTTTGGTGACAGGAATTTATGATAATATTACACACTCTCTCTCTCTCACTCTCTCTCACTCTCTCTCTCTCTCTCTCTCTCTCACACACACACACACACACACACACACACACACACACACACACACACACACACACACACACACACACACACACACATTCACCTCCCCATACAGTGTTGGTGTTTGGGCATTTGTATGCTGAAGGACGAGGCTTATAACTTTGCCTCTAACTATCCCGTATTTCACCGTATTTCACCGTCCTAACTAGCCCGTTTTTCACCGTATTTCACCGTCCTAACTAGCCCGTATTTGACCGTATTTCACCGTAGTGCTGGTGTGGAATGGTAAAATACGTGGGGCGGGGCTGATGACGAAAAATGCTATGTTAGACTGAAGTGACAATGAGTGCGTGATGATTGTGTGTGTGTGTGTGTGTGTGTGTGTGTGTGTGTGTGTGTGTGTGTGTGCAGCTAATATACTGAACTAATGAAAGACTGAGAGCAAATGAATAGCAAGATAAGGAAGCGATATAAATGCACGCTTACGGAGTCACAAACACCTGGAGCTTTGCACAGGTGAGAGAGTTGTACCTGCATCTCATTAACCTGCTCATTAACCCTTTCATTAACGGTGTCGCCTTGTGAGGAGCCATTAAAATAATCTCCTTTGTCTAACACCATAGATATTATTATTATCATTATTATTATTATTATTATTATTATTATTATTATTATTATTATTATTTGAGACCTGGGAGCTTCTTGTCAGTAAAGAATTGATAACTTTATTGAAAAAACCTTCGCATACTCTCCATGAACTCTCACCTGTGCAGTAGACTGATTGGCTACTGATCCCTAACACCTGTTCTCTAGCGATTCATTCTACGTATCACAACTCCATATCTTCTGTTGGTAGTGGTGGTGGTGTGTCGCTACTGGAAATTAATAACCTACGAGGGGGTGTTAGAGGTGTTATTTACAAAATAAATCGCTTAGGAAAAGGTGTTTGGAACGCTCTTACGCCTCTCATATTTCGGTCTGTGTGTGTGTGTGTGTGTGTGTGTGTGTGTGTGTGTGTGTGTGTGTGTGTGTGTGTGTGTGTGTGTGTGTGTGTGTGTGTGTGTGTGTGTGTGTGTGTTCTTTATTTTCTCTAACTTTATTTTCTTTAATTTCTTTATTTTCTCTAACGTTATTTTCTTTATTTTCTCTACTTTCTCTAACGTTATTTTCTTTATTTTCTTTATTTTCTCTAACGTTATTTTCTTTATTTTCTTTATTTTCTCTAACGTTATTTTCTTTATTTTCTCTACTTTCTCTAACGTTATTTTATTTTCTCTTTTTCTAACTTTATTTTCTTTATTTTCTCTAATTTTTTCTTTATATTCTGTTTTCTCTGAGGTCATTTTCTTTATTTTCTCTATTTTCTCTAACGTTAGAGAAAATAAAGAATTGAAGCTCTAACCTGTCTTTCTCCCACCCAACCTTTCCACCGGTCTCTCTCTCTCTCTCCCTCTCTCACACACACACACACACACACACACACACACACACACACACACACACACACACAGACACACACACACACACACACACACACACACACACACACACCACTATGCACCCCGCCTGGCCCAGTTTGCTTTATAAACACAGAGGCATTTAAAACACTCTTATCACAGCCTAGCTCTTTGATGCGTGACCTAACTCAAGCCAGGACCCTCACAGCGCTGGGTTAATCTTTTGAAAGCGTCTAGGTCCGAGCCAGGCCTTGAATAAATCACCAGAGTCTACCTTGAACGCTGAGAGGGGCAGTGAGAGGAAGCTGGGACGGAGAATGTGAGTGGGAGTCTCCAGTCAAGGGGAAGGGGAGTGGGGATGGGTGGGGGTTGATGACTGAAAGGAAATAAGGTCAATTTACTAGTAATTCCTCTGGTAATATTGCTGATGAGAGAGTCTCCTTGTCCTTTTTTCCTATGGGCAGTGAATCTTCTCCTTCCTTCCTTCCTGTTTTTGTTTTTGTTTCATATCTCAAGGGCAGTATTTTCCGTGGGTGCGTTGAAGGGAACATTAATATGCCCCATACGGCTCCTGAAGTGGCAGATTTTGCGGGTGTTTTTAGATACACTGTTCCCTCCTCAAATGGTGGGTGACAGAGCGACTTGGAGGCGTTTTGTCTGCGGCCACCCTTTGCGGGATTAGGGCGTCGGGGTGTAGAGAGATAGATAGATAGTTGAGGTGGATGTGTATTTGTGTTTGTGTATTTCTGCATTAGTGTATTAGTATATTTTGAGTATTTGTGGGAAAGTCCTTTAAGCATTGAGTCTTGTGGTGGTGGATTTAGTAACACTGCTGACTCTTCAAGGTGTTCTGATTGCTCTCCCTTCAGCAATCAGCAGGGAGGAGTTAGTTAAGTTCTGATTGTAGCAGGTTCAGCTCCCGCCTGCTGTCTGCTGAGTGTCGTAGGATGTCAACAGCAGAAACAGCAGATTCCCCTGGTGTACATTGGAGCAGAGTTTAACGTTACTGGTATTAGGGACTGAAGTGCTGGTGTGATGGTATTAGAACTTGTTGTGCCATTCCATACTGCCTCCCCCCACACCCACACCCCTTCCCCCCCTCACACACACACACACACACACACACACACACACACACACACACACACACACACACACACACACACACACCCTAACCCCTTTCAGTTAAGTTTCTCTGCTGCTGGTACGAAGCAACTCCCATGGCAGCTCCTTACATGTTGTGGGCTCAGTCTGCTGGTGTGGGCGTGGGTGTGACAGTGGGCGTGGGTTACCTCTGAATCCACCAGGGCATAGAGGCGTTATATTTGCCCCACCTTGCAGGTAGGCTAATATCAGACCGTAATAAATAAATAAATAAATATAACTGGAATAAAAACTCCCCCTTTCCTTCCCCCTCTGTCAGTCATCACGTTATATAACTCACTGTCTTTAATTTTACTCACTCTCTTTAATCTCACTCTTTCTTTAATGTTGTTCACTATCTCTGTAATCTTCCTCTCTCTTTAATTTTACTCACTCTGTCTTTAATATTACTGTCTTTCTCTAACTTTGCTCGGTGTCTCTTTAATATTACTCAGTCTCTCTTGAATCTTACTCACTTTCAAATCTTACTCTTTAATCTTACCTGCTCTCTTTAATCCTACCCACTCTCTCTTTAATCCTACCCACTCTCTCTAATCTTACCCACTCTCTTTAGTATTACCCACTCTCTCTTTCATCTCACTCACTCTCGCTGTTAAATCTTCCTTTCTTTAATTCCACTCTCTTTTTCATCTTAGTCTCTCTTTAATGTTACTCTTAAATCTCACTCGCTCTCTAATCTTACTCTCTATCTCTAATCTTTCTCTTTCTTACTCTCAAAAAAATCACTGCCCCTTCAACCCGATGACGCGTTTCTTAGTATGTTCAGACGGTTTATAAGGCTACAAAGGGTCTGCGGTGATGAAGGGGTTAATGAAGGCATAACCCCTCCAGTTCGATGTCTCCAAGAAAATCGTCTTTAGGAAGAAAATGATATGAAGAAAATCGTCTGGTGGAAGAAAATTGGAAGAAAATTGTCTAGAGGAAAAAATCTGGAAGAAAATCGTCTGTAGGAAGAAAATCGCATGTAGGACGAAATCGTCTGGAGGAAAAAATCGCATGGAAGAAAATCGTCTGCAGGAAGAAAATTGCTGATGGAAGAAAATCGCCTGGAGGAAGAAAAACGCCTGTAGGAAGAAAATCGTATGAAGAAAATCGACTAGAGGAAAAAATCGTCTGTAGGAGGGAAATAGTCTAGAGAAAGAAAATCGTCTGGAGGAAGAAAATCTTCTAAAAAAAATCGTCTGAAGGAAGAAAATCGTCTGGAGGAGGAAAATCGTCTGAAGAAAGTTGTCTGGTGGAAGAAAATCGTCTGGAGGAAGAAAATCGTCTAAAGGAATAACAACGTCTGGAGGAAGAAAATCGTCTGGAGGAAGAAAGTCGTCTGAAGGAAGAAAATCGTCTGAAGGAAGAAAATCGTCTGGAGGGCACAAAAAATAACTTTTTTTTTTTTTAATGTAACCGAACTGAAAGGATTAAAAATAAAATCTCCATTAACCTTTTCATATCCACGAGGCTCCATTGATCTATTAGAGAGAGAGAGAGAGAGAGAGAGAGAGAGAGAGGGGGGGGTAATGGCCCCATGTACTAAAAACAAATTGTAAAGAAAAAAAAGAAAAGATCGGATTCCACAGACAAAAAAAAAAAAAAATTCCCCACCCTCTCCCCTCCCTTTCCCCTCCCCCCTCCCCTCCCCCCTCCCCTTCCCCTTCCCCTCTCCCCTCCCCCTCCCCCTCCCCCTCCCCCCCAGCACCCAGCGCAATAACACCACGTCGTGAATTTATAGTCGATTGAGTGTAACAGCCGGCCTTCCAATTACTGGGGGTACTGGGGGTGTACTGGGGGAGGAACTGGGCTGTACTGGGGGTGTACTGGGAGAGGAACTGGGGGTGTACTGGGAGAGGAACTGGGGTGTACTGGGTGAGGAACTGGGGGTGTGTACTGGGAGAGGAACTGGGGTGTACTTGGGGTGTACTGGGTGAGGAACTGGGGGGTGTACTGGGGGTGTACTGGGAGAGGAACTGGGGTGAACTGGGGGTGTACTGGGAAAGAAACTGGGTGTGTACTGGGTGAGGAACTGGAGGTGTACTGGGAGAGGAACTAGGGGTGTCCGGGGGGGTGTACTGGGAGAGGAACTGGGATGTACTGGGAGAGGAACTGGGGTGTACTGGGAGGAGGAACTGGGGGTGTACTTGGGGTGTACTGGGAGAGGAACTGGGGCTGTACTGGGAGAGGAACTGGGGCTATACTGGGAGAGGAACAGGGGCTGTACTGGGAGAGGAACTGGGGTTTACTGGGAGAGGAACTGGGGTGTACTGGGAGGAGGAACTGGGGGTGTACTGGGGGTGTACTGGGAGAGGAACTGGGGCTGTACTGGGAGAGGAACTGGGGCTGTAGTGGGAGAGGAACTGGGGTTTACTGGGAGAGGAACTGGGGTGTACTGGGGGTGTACTGGGAGAGGAACTGGGGCTGTACTGGGAGAGGAACTGGGGTTTACTGGGAGAGGAACTGGGGTGTACTGGGGGTGTACTGGGAGAGGAACTGGGGTGTACTGGGGGTGTACTGGGAGAGGAACGGGTGTTCTGGTGGTGTACTGGGAGAGGAACTGAGGTGTACTGGGAGTGTACTGGGAGAGGAATTGGGATGTACTGGGAGAGGAACTGGGGTGTACTGGGGATGTACTGGGAGAGGAACTGGTGTGTACTTGGGTGTAGTGGGAGAGGAACTGGGGTGTACTGGGGGTGTACTGGGAGAGGAACTGGGGGATGTACAGGGAGAGAAACTGGAATGTACTGGTGGTGGACTGGGATAGGAACTGGGGGTGTACTGGGAGGGAAGCTGGGGTGTACTGGGAGAGGAACTGGGGGTGTACTGGGAAAATGTGAGTATACTGGGGAACTGTGAGTGTACTGGGTAACTGGGGGTGTACTGAGAGAGGGTGCACTGGGGAACTGGGGGTGTACTGGGAGAGGAGCTGGTGTGTACCGGGGGTGTACTGGGAGAGGAACTGGGATGTACTGAGTAACTGGGGGTGTACTGGGAAAGGAACTGGGATGTACTTGGGAACTGGGGATGTACTACAGAACTGGGAGTGTACTGGAGAATTGGGGTGTACTGGAGAACTGGGATGTACTGGGGAACTGGGGTGTACTGGGGACCTGGGGTGTACTGGGGAATTTGGGTGTACTGGGAAATGGGTGGTTGCACTGGGGAACTAGGGTGTACTGGGAAATGGGTGGGTGTACTGGGGTACTGGGGTGTACTGGGAAATGGGTGGGTGTACTGGGGAACTGGGGTGTACTGGGAAATGGGTGGGTGTACTGGGGAAATGGGGTGTACTGGGAAATGGGTGGGTGTACTGGGGAACTTGGGGTGTACTGGGGAATTGGGGTGTACCGGGAAAAGGGAACTGGGAGTAAGAATCAGCCTTGGTTAGAACTGGGAAGAGTTTTGGAAAAATTGAGGAAAGTTTTGTACTGGGGTGAACTGGGGAACCGGGAAGAGGAAACTGGTACTGGGAGAGCTGGGGTGGTTGGTACTGGGACAGGGAACTAGTACTGGGAAAGAGGAGTGGCTGGTACCAGGAGAGAGAAAAGGGAAGTGCTCTAGTATTACCGGGAAGTGTACTGGGGGAACTGGGGATGGTGTACTGGGAGAGAGAGAGAACTGGGGTGAGGATGTGAGGACTGGGGAGGTGAGACTGGTACTGGGGTGAAAGGAATGATGGTATTAGGAGAAGGGAACTGGGAGAAAGAAGGAGCCTCTCTCTCTCTCTCACCGAAAACAGTGAAAAATATAAAAAAAACATAATAAAATAAGAAGCGGACGAAGAATTAAAAAAAAAACTTAAATTATTGGAACATTACATTGCCGATGAAGGTAGCGCCTCAGAAATCTTCGCTCAGTCCGATAGACTTCGTTCATGAGCTGATATTTTACACACACACACACACACACACACACACACACACACACACACACACACACACACACACACACACACACACACACACACACACACACACACACACACACACACACACACAGGTCAATATTTATCTCATCATCTTAATGTATGAGGCAAAATGAATGCGTCTGGAAATCGCACTTAAAGAAATTCTCGAAGGAACAGTGAGAGAGAGAGAGAGAGAGAGAGAGAGAGAGAGAGAGAGAGAGAGAGAGAGAGAGAGAGAGAGATCCAGCATTTATAAAACCTGTTTAATCTTAAAGTCTATGTTCTTAGTGGTCCTAGAAGGCTCCCTAGCACCTTTCCGTAGGCGATTTATTCTGAGTAATACACCATCTTGAATTCCGAGTTTTAACAGGAGATTAACAAATTGCTAGTCACGAAGAAGTGCTATGGAGAGGACGCAGGGCCGTAGTACCGCCCTGCCCCTCCACTGAGCTCCGTAATCAGGAAAATAGGGAAAATTTTGGCCAAGTTAAGGAAAAAAGTCAGGAAAATTTGGGCCAAGTTAA
>NC_137058.1:2412500-2442500 GCF_032717465.1 Coenobita brevimanus
TCCTCAAACTGAAGCTACAGAATGAATCGCCAAAATGCAGGGGATACGGGAGATGCTTTCACTACCCCTTCAATACAGAAAGTCTTCCAAAATGTTAATAATAATAATAATAATAATAATAATGATAATAATAATAATAATAATAATAATAATAATAATAATAATAATAATAATAATAAGGATGAGTTTAGGTGGGCGAGAAGAGAAGAGGAAGGGTGACACAGAATAGGGTGAGGCAGGGTTAGGCAGGAGGTAGGTGAGGCAGGAGGTAGGATGAGGCAGGAGGTAGGGTGAGGCAGGAGGTAGGGCTAGGCAGGAGGCAGGGTTAGGCAGGAGGTAGGTGAGGCAGGAGGTAGGATGAGGCAGGAGGTAGGGTGAGGCAGGAGGTAGGGTGAGGCAGAAGGTAGGGTGAGGCAGGTAAAGGGTGGGTGGTGGTGGGTAGGGGTGTGGCAGGGGAGGGGTGGCAGGGGGAAGGCTTGTGAGGAAGGGGCAGGGGGAGGCAGGGGGAGGGAGGGGGAAGAGGCTAGGTAAAGCAAGGTGAGGGAGAAGGAGGAGGAGGAGGAGGGGACGGTAAGGGAGGAGAGGGGGAAGGTGCTGAGAGCGACACACACACACACACACACACACACACACACACACACACACACACACACACACACACACACACACACACACACACACACACACACACACACACTCCAGCATTCCACTCTCAAATGGACGGAAGTGAATCTCTCTCAGTCTTCTTTGTGAGGCGAATGGCGATGCGAGGCGACGAAATATGATTAAGTTTGCAGTAATTTAATCTATTAGCCTCGGGGAGCGCTGCCAAACGGGCCTTGTCTCACAGTCGGGGCCGCACACACACGAGATTAATTTCCCCTTGTTATTCAGCTGCATTTACACCTCACAGCGTTGCCATGGCGATAATTCCCTAGCTTGTGATATCATTTACTGCGTCACATCGTTTCCTGCCTTCTCATTGGGCGCTTGGGGGGTCTGGGGGGGTCGTAGCTCCCTCCCTCCCTCCCTCCCTCTCTCTCTCTCTCTCTCTAACTGCTTTACCTACCTCCTCCCGTACTAATCATCACTCACTTTGTCTTACTCTCCTCCTCTTCCCTTTCCCTCCCTCTCCTCCTTCTCCCTTTCCCTCCCTCTCCTCCTTCTCCCTTTCCCTCCCTCTCCTCCTTCTCCCTTTCCCTCCCTCTCCTCCTTTACCCACTTCCTCCCTCGTCCTTCACTTCCTCCATTCTCCATCTACACAGTTCATCTTCACTACACAAGAGCTTTCTCAGTGGGGCATCTTACTGCATCTTTCCTTACTGTATTTTCCTTTATTTCTTTTCGCCAGTCCTCGTGCAGTAATACAATCTCGCCCAAATATTCCTCATCCACTCCCCCCAGCATTGCGCTACAAACACCTCTTCCTTGGCGATTTATTCCTGATTATGCCCCGTTATTGTACTCTTCTTTGCTATTCATGCAGTCTCTGTCCACGTTAAAAATAAACAGGAAGCCAAAAAGAGGATATTAACGAGAATAAATCGCTAAAGAAGAGGTGTTAGGGAGCTTCCTTTCAAATGTCATCTTTCTCCCGCGTAATATGCCCACATGTCCCGTTTATGCCACATTTTCTGTTGTGTTAGGTGAAGGCCAACATCATCCACTCACCCGATGTAGTGCTCCCTTCAGGTGACTCAACACAGAGGTCCCTATACTCGTCAGGTAAGGAAGCTCCCTAACATCTTTTCCTAAGCGATTTATTTTGCTTACTACACCCCAGTGACCTCTTCTTTGCTATATGAATCCTTCCAATATCCTCAGTCTCCATAAATAACGCACAAAAGAATATTAGCCAGCCATATCCAAAAATAAGTCGCTAAAGTAAAGGTGTTAGGGAGCTTTCTAAACCAAAATTCACCTCAGTTGATATTCTTTTCAGGTGAGGAAGCTCCCTAACACCTTCCCTTTACCGATTTATTTTTGGATACGGCTGGGAAATATAATTGTATACGGCAATATGTAATAAGCAAAATAAATCGCTTAGGAACAGCTGAAAAGGCCAACACAGGTAAAATGAAATACACCTGCGTCTAATTAGCGAGGTTTGACGTATACTCACCTGCCAGGTAAGTAAAAAGGATGTAATTATGAAGGTTGTTAATTATTAGGCATCTCACGTACCTGGTGAGTATGGGACAGGTGAAACAATATCTTAATTAATGTGGGTATGGTTAGAAGGATGGATGGATGGATGAATGGATGGATGGATGGATGGATGGATGGATGGATGGATGAATGGATGGATGGATGGATGGATGGTTGGATGGATGGATGGATGGATGGATGGATGGATGGGAGGATGGATGGATGGATGGATGGATGGATGGATGGTTGGATGGATGGATGGATGGATGGATGGATGGATGGTTGGATGGATGGATGGATGGATGGATGGTTGGATGGATGGATGAATGGATGGATGGATGGATGGTTGGATGGTTGGATGAATGGATGGATGGATGGATGGTTGGATGGATGGATGGTTGGATGGATGGATGGATGGATGGATGGTTGGATGGATGGATGGATGGATGGATGGTTGGATGGATGGATGGGAGGATGGATGGATGGATGGATGGATGGATGGTTGGATGGATGGATGGATGGATGGATGGATGGAAAGAGAGAGAAATGTTACATGATTGAGGTAACATAGGCTTCCAGGTGTAGTTGGATATTCAGCTTGTTCGATAAATAGATAGATAAACAGATAGATAGACGGATAGATAGATAGATAGATAGTTGGGTAGTTAGGATGTCTGTGAGCCAGTTCTATTTGATAAACTTAGGGCTCGATAATCATCATAAGTTATAATTGGACCTTTTGAGACACGCTGTTTACTCTCTCTCTCTCTCTCTCTCTCTCTCTCTACTGTCGATTCATTTTATATCTTCTTTATCAACTTCCGTCTTGATCTGTTTCTCATTTCTCTCATTATCTTTAATTTTCTCCCTCCTCTTTCTCCCTTATTCCTTCTCCCTATTTACCAGTCTGTTCCTCTCCCTCCTTACCTCCCCCCCTTTCTCTCTCTCTCTCTCTCTCTCTCTTTAACATGGCCCGGAGAAACGGCAATTTTAGGCCAAGTTAGAGTGGAGTGGAGTAGAGAAGAGAAGGCGGACGATTAGCCTTCCTTTCTTTTAAAATTCTTGAAATCAACACAGTTCACCCTTGCCTCGCCAAACACACCCTTTCCCTGAGCAACCGCCAGACGGCTATTTACTCAGGTTCTTAATTAAAGGCCAGAGGAATGAGAGAGAGAGAGAGAGAGAGAGAGAGAGAGAGAGAGAGAGAGAGAGAGAGAGAGAGAGAGAGAGAGAGAGAGAGAGGTAAAAAAAAAAAGTTAATTACCTGTCTGCGGAGATCGGGTGAGTAGTGTTGACGGATAAGCTCCAAACACATTCCCCTGAGCGACTTATTTCTGTGTGCACGCGTACCTTTTTTTTTTTTTTTTTTTTTTTTTTTTAAGCCGTCCCAGAAGCACAAAAAATTAAACACATAAAACTAAAAAAAAATAATATGGAAGGGATTATGTACAGAAATTCAGAGGGGGCGGACCGACTGAGCGACTATGAGCTCGTAGGCGGAGGGTGGTTACTGTTCCGGAGAATCCCACATACAGGAACCTTGAGCCCTGATGCGTTGAGAGAGAGAGAGAGAGAGAGAGAGAGAGAGAGAGAGAGAGAGAGAGAGAGAGAGAGAGAGAGAGAGAGAGAGAATGCGATGGTTAAAGGAAACGAGAGAGAGAGAGAGAGAGAGAGAGAGAGAGAGAGAGAGAGAGAGAGAGAGAATGCGAGGGTGAAAGAATACTTGTATAACGAGAGAGAGAGAGAGAGAGAGAGAGAGAGAGAGAGAGAGAGAGAGAGAGAGAGAGAGAGAGAGAGAGAGAGAGAGAGAGAGAGAGAGAGAGAGAGAATGCGAGGGTGAAAGAATACTTGTATAACGAGAGAGAGAGAGAGAGAGAGAGAGAGAGAGAGAGAGAGAGAGAGAGAATGCGAGGGTGAAAGAATACTTGTATAACGAGAGAGAGAGAGAGAGAGAGAGAGAGAGAGAGAGAGAGAGAGAGAGAGAGAGAGAGAGAGAGAGAGAGAGAGAGAATGCGAGGGTGAAAGAATACATGTATAACGAGACAGAGTAAATAAATAAATAAATAACTTTATTTCCACTAAGCAGTGGTTATTAATAAAGATACATGTTCCGATATATAGTAAGTACAGTACAATGAAAACATGAAAAATCAGTACATATGAAGACAAATTTAGAGCGAAATAAAATCTCAATTGGGATTTTTATCTTGCAAATGCATCCAAGGTATTTCAAGTCATAAAACATTTTTCTCTCCCATAAGAAAACACAACAGCCTAGATTTGAATACTGGTAGGCTACTGGCGTTGGTTATTAAAGCAGGCAATTCATTCCAGAGCTTCGGGCCCTGTACAGCGAGTGACCTGGCACCAGTGCTAGTGTGGACTCTTGGTACATATAGGCTATTTTGTTGCCTGGTTACACTTCCAGTCACGTTATGCACAGAAGCAAAGGACATAAACCATTCAGGGTACACACCACGCAGTATCTTATACATAGTACAGTACGTATCAAATGCATGCTTTTGTTTAATATTTAGCCATCTTAACTCTTTCAGGACTGGAGAAACATGATCGTATTTCCTCATTCCACCTACAGCAACTTTAGCAGCAAAGTTCAATAGTTTCTGGGCACTGTGTATAAGAGTTCCGTTGGTTGTACCCCATATCCTAATACAATAATTAATCAAGCTCAATACAAGAGCTTGAATTATGATTATACGAGTCTGTTTCTGGAAATTGTCACTTAAACGATTTATATACATCAATGTCCCCATGACTTTTTTTTTAACTCATTAATATGCACATCAAAGCTCATATACTTATCAATATAAAGACCTAAATTTTTAACATGACTACTAGGAGTGATGTTATTGCCATCAAACTTTACAGTTGCATTAGCAGGTATACGTGATAAGAGTTGTCGATTTCCAATAAAAATACATTGAGTTTTATTTGGGTTAATCATGAGACCATTCCTAAGAAAATACTGATTAGCTTTGACAAGGGTTTCTTCAGTCTTAGTGATAAGATCCTCCAGATTATTTATAGTACCTGTATGAAGGAATTGTGTATCATCAGCATATTGTGTTAATATACAGTCATTTAAATAAGGTGATATGTCATTTACGTAGATATTGAATAAGAGTGGACCTAGAATTGAACCTTGTGGGACCCCGTAAGTTACATTCTGCTTTGTAGATACGACATCATTTAATCGAACAGACTGAGTTCTGTTACTAATGTAACTATTAATCCAAAACGAATCAGTTTTTACCTTGGCACATTTATCTATGAGGATGTCATGGCTAACACTATCAAAAGCTTTAGAGAGGTCACACAAGGTTAACAGAGATATTTTCTTTTGGTCCATATTGTCATAAATTTCATCAGTTATAACAGTAAGAGCAGTCTCAGTAGAAAGCTTTGATCGGAAACCATGCTGAGTGTTAGATAAAAGTCTCTTTGTTTCTAAAAGTTTAATAGTTGATTAGCAACTACCTTTTCTAATATTTTAGAAACAGTAGGTAATAGTGAGATGGGCCTATAATTATTAACATTGTTGATATCACCTGTTTTGAAGAGGGACAACCAATGCGTGTTTCCATGTCGTAGGGGAATATACCAGTTGTGATAGAGGTGTTAACGATACAAGTTAAGTAAAACGCGATGACGTAGAGTGCGTCTTTGATGAAGCGAAGAGATATGCCATCAGAGCCATATGAACTACTTTCCTTGAGACTTTTAACTGTAAGGACTATCGTATTGGTGTCCACAGGCTGAGGTCTAAAGTATTCATCTTCTGTAAGGCTTGTTAGAGGCATGTCAAATTGATTGTTAGCAAGGTTTTGTTGCGTCTTATCATATGTAGATTTACCAACGTTTTGCAAAAAATCTATTAAATTCTTCTGCTTTCTCATCTTTATTTTCAAAGTTCTGATTATTAGATTTTTTATTCTTTCCTGGAACAATTTCCTGATGACCTTCCAAGTAGCGGCAGTATCACCTTTAGTACTGTTAAATTGATTATGATAATGTTCAGCCTTTGACTGGCTAATAAGGACCTTTACATTTTTCTTTTCGGTTTTATACTGCTGTTGCAATTCAGTATTATATCTATCAGTTTTTAGCTTTTTCTGAATGTAATTTCTATTCATAATAGCTTGGCGTATTTCATCATTAAACCACGGAGAGAAAGGTCTAGTAACATTTTTGGTAACTAACGGTGCACAGGTGTTTAGACATTCCGTAATAGTGTTAGTAAGTATGTCTACTTGCACATTTATGTCATCAGTAAAGAAAACCTGATTTAAAATATCACACTGCTGAAGTAAACAGGAACAAAGGGCATCACTATTATAGTTGCCAAGGTGACGAAAAGTTCTGGTAACAGGTGTGCGTTTTGGTTTGCTAATGTTCACTTTGGCAGTAATCAGGTCATGATCTGCAATAATATGAGGTACTACATCATGCGAGATTATGATGTCAGGTTTATTAGTTATAATTACATCGAGTAGAGTGGCTGATGTAGGTGTAACCCTAGTTGGTTTATCAATTATTTGGGTTAATTTATTGTTTCTGATAATATGCCTAAGCTTACTTCCAGCTGAGAGAAGGTCATCATTAAAATCGCCAAGAATGAAAATGATCTTCTTCCTCAGAATCATTAGTCTAAAGATCTCCTGAATATGATCAAAGGATAAAACAGTCGCTTTAGGGTGTTTGTACACACAACCAACAATAACAGAAGGCAACTTACGACACTGTACAGTTAGCCAAATATCCTCGATTCCAGGTTGTTTTGGAATATTTACATTAAGTACAGTGGAACTTAAAGTGTCTTTAACATAGATACAGACACCAACACCTCGACCATTGTCATGTCTAAAAATCTTATAGTTAGGAATATCTACAAACTCAATCGGGGTGATGGGAAGAAGCCAGGTTTCGCTCACACACAAAATATCAACATTTCTTTCATACATGAGTAACTTAATTTCATCAAGATTTGATAGTAATGACTGAGCATTAATATGTTCAATAATTAGAAAATCCTTTTTAGTTACTGAAGGAGTCCCACCGGCTGTTTCTTCTTCGCCAAACCCCTATGTGTTGTAATATCTACATAGTCGGCTCTTATGGCCCAGGGCGTGGCAGTTACCACATACAAGTTTATGGTCATATCTGCAGGTTGACTGTCTGTGATTGAATTCTCCACAGTTGAAACAACCAGTTTTCCTAAAATTATGTGTTACATTATGTGCATAGCTTGAGTGATTACTTACAGCACGGTTATTTCTGGTACTGTTTCTTACCACATATGTCCTCTGCCAGTTATTTGCTTCGTATGACTGGTTATGTTCTTCATGATGTGGATTCACATAGAAGTGGCGTGTGTCTGTCCCTCTCGTCTGTCTCCCCAGGGCATCAGTGTAGGTGCGGGTCCCTGTAGGTTGGCTCATACGGTTGGGTCCATCGAGCTTCTACTAACATATGGAGAATGGGTTCTGTGGGGATCCTTAAAAATGGTCTTCCTGTGATGGTAATCCAAATCAGTTTTAACTTTTTCCCATTCAGAACACAGGTTGAAATCACCACACTGTTTGGCAATAGTTGATAAAAGTCGTACTGCTCCTAGTCTATTTAGGATTGAGCCTGGATGAATATCATTTGCATAATAGCACATATCATCAACCTCACCAGTGCCCAGTTTAAATGCAAGATCAGTCTGGATGGTTGGTATACAGTTTGTTTCACACCACTTTAGAATGTGGTCATTCACATCATTTATTTTAGCCTGTAAAAGATCTGACTGTAGGCTGGGCACAAGCTGGCATATGTATATATTCATCATTTCATTTTTCCTTTTTAATTCACTTACCAAAGAACCTATATCATCTGTAATTTTTTCAGGAGAGGCATTTTCTATTAAGTCAAATAAACCACCATAAATTATGCAACTTTTAGGAATCCAGTTTAATTTCTCGGCCACCCAGCACTTCATGAAATCAATAGTGGCTCCCTCCAGTGTTCTTATATGAGAAGTTATATGGAGGTCAGAGGATATTATCTGGGAGAGGTTAGTGTCACCCAGTAGGAGAGTTTTTTCACTAGGTTGTACTGGGATACTTACAGTTTCTGGGTTAGTTTGTCGTTGGTTTCCACGAAATTCCTCCTCAAGTGCTGACATCCTTTGGTCTAGTCTTGCTATGAGGTGTGTGTGTCCCTCCTCTGGTGATGGGGAAGACGGGGCACCTTCAGTCACGGGGTCAGCACCTTGTTGACACTCATTCATCTGATTTTCTAATGCCGTGACTCGCTGGTTTATTTCATCAATAAAGTAACCCTCTTCACCTGCCTGGATCAGGTTCGTTCTTTCACCTGCCCCCTCCACAGATTCGGATTCGTGGTGTCTGCGTCGTTTCTCACTTTCCAAGACTGAGACACGTTGAGCCAGTGTTTCGATTGTGGTGTATGCGGCCTTGATTTCTGTGTTAAGCTGTTCAATTTCCTTGTCCTTAGTTTTCAGAATTTCTTTTATATCATTAATACTTTGTATTACATGTTGATAAGATTGTTCAGTTGCTTGGTTGCATGAACTGATGTTGGTGTCAGCCACTGCAGTGTTGGTATTATCCATAATCATATTTATCAACTCATCTTTATTAACCCACACATTTTTCAAACCAAGTTCTCGGCAGTGTTTCTGTAGGTCCGGTTTATTAAAATTCTTGAGATAGTCCTTTGTTGGGTTAGTTAGAGATGGTTCACTGCTGGCCGATTGGATATTGTCCCGGGACAATGTTTCCACACTTGAGCTGGATGCCATATTAGATGTATCAGGTAAATAAATCACTCTTGGCACTAAATGGTTTGTGGACTTTGAGCACTAAATGCTACTTAGAGATACGCAGAGCAGCTTGGTCGGCTTGAGTCAAAGCTTGTGCGTGGCTTTGCAAGATTTTCCAGCGGTGAAAGTCACAGGTTTCGTTGTTTTACCTCTTGGTGCACTTTTTCGTTTCGTCTCATCTGTTCCTTCACAAGAGTCACTTCTTTACTTTCGTCAAAATACATATAGATGATCACAAACCTTTCTAGTCTCTTGTGGTAAGACAGTCAAAACTTTTGTTGCCACATTCACTCGTCAGCCGTGTACGTGAGCGTATGGTAATTTCAAATTTCAAATGTTTTCAAACTTCCTGGGTCCTCTTCCGTCCTATCTTCCACATTATATCCAATTCCAGGCTATCTCCTCTTCTCTATCTTCTATATCCTCTTCTCGGCACTATTAGCTCACTGTATATATATAGCTTTCATGTATCTGAGGCAAATGTCCGGAGAAAGTGGTGAAAAATTCGGGAGGACGTGTCTGCGTGTGTGTTCGAGAGGACCCGACTCAGAAAGAGAGAGAGAGAGAGAGAGAGAGAGAGACGTAAGCCAATTAATTAATGCAAAGTAACGTTATTTTAGAAGTTTGGTGGAAAGGAAACGTGATTATAATGAAGGAAGGAAGGAAGGAAGGATGGAAGGAAGGAAGGAAGGGAGGAAGGGAGGATGGAAGGGAGGAAGGAAGGATGGAAGGGAGGAAGGAAGGATGGAAGGGAGGAAGGATGGAAGGGAGGAAGGATGGAAGGGAGGAAGGAAGGATGGAAGGGAGGAAGGATGGAAGGAAGGAAGGGAGGATGGAACGGAGGAAGGAATGGAAGGAAGGAAGGAAGGAAGGATCGAAGGGAGGATGGAAGGGAGGAAGGAAGGAAGGAAGGAAGGAAGGAAGGATGGAAGGGAGGATGGAAGGATGGAAGGAAGGAAGGATGGAAGAATGGGAGGAAGGAAGGGAGGAAGGAAGGAAGGAAGGGAGGAAAGAAGGAAGGAAGGATGGAAGGAAGGAAGGAAGGAAAAAAAGACAAAAAGAATGTAGGAATGGAAAAAGCCTGAAGGAGGAAGCAAAATGAGGGAAGAAGAAACGATACACACACACACACACACACACACACACACACACACACACACACACACACACACACACACACACAGAAAGAGAGAGTGAGAGAGATAGACAGACAGACAGAGAATTGACACACGCCGAGTAAAACACAACATATGTCATGCTTCGCGGGCGCGGGTGTAAAAATAAAACAGATTAAAAATAAAAGCAATAAAACAACAAGAAATAAAACAAATAAATGAAACAGATAAACATAAACTAATATTTTCGAAAACAGGCAAAAGTTAAAAAAAAAAAGCTCTCCTCTCTTTATTTTCTCTCTTTCTTTTCTCTCTCTCCTTTCTCATTTTCTTCTCTCTTTCTTTCCCTCCTGTGGCTTTCTTTTCTCTCCTTCTTTCCTATCTCATTCTGCTTTCATCATTCCCCTCCTCCTTTCCTTCCTCTCCTTCTCTCCCTTCCCCTTCCTTCCTTTCCCTTCCATTTCCATCATGACTCCTCCCTTTTATTTCTTTTTCTCTCTTCTCCCTGTCTTCCTTTCTCTTTTGTTTGCTCCTCTTCACTCCTCTCTTCCTGTGTCTTCTCCTCCCTGCGGCAAGGCTGCCGCACCACCCCAAAACATCCACTCTGTGCACTGTACATCCACACTGTGCACTGTGCAGTCCCCTTTTGTCTATAAGGTAAAGAATGCAATATAAGCACAGATTAGGATCTGCACAGACAGCCCTGAGTTAACGGTCACTACTCTTACTTTCGACCTGTGATGGGCTGTGGATCACTGAGGGTCCCTGTTAGTCAAGTGACCACCATCGGGATTTTTTTAATGTACCAGGGGTCACTGCTTCAGGATGAAACTTGTGTACTTGTCCCATATGGAAGAGTTCCTTGTCTCAGTGGAGCAAACGGAGCTAGGGCCTGATTGACTGCTGCCTACCTTAAAAGCGCCAGGCAAGGCTGCTGCACCACCCCTAAACATCCACACTGTGCAGTGTGTAGTTTCCACGTTATGTCCACAGACTTCCCATTAACTCAATGTACCGGTTTATAATGTCATGCCGTAACTATTAGTTGATTTGATTACTTTCTCTTTCAAGTTACTCAATCGGGTAGCTTATAGATAAAGTAATATAGAATGTGACTTTTCCTTTCCAGTATTTCCTATGAAATTTCCATGTCAGTTTTTCCATGCTGCATGGTGGTTTTTCTCACTTTTTCCTGGAGGGTTTGGGGGTGGGGGAAGCCTTCTAGCTTTACTATCCTTATCCTTCAGCTCGTAGAGTTAGATCTTGTAGTCATAGTCTTCTCCGTAACAAGCAGCCTCGAAAGGACCATAAGGTCGGTTGCTGTTTGCTTTCCTGTGTAATCCTCTTCTCTCCTCTCCTCCTCTTCTTTTCATTTCTTCCATCCTTCCCTTCCTCTTTTCCTTCCCGACCTTTATCTTCTGCCCTCTCCCCTCCCCTACCCTTCCCTCCCCTCCTCTTCCCTCCCCTCGCCTCACTCCCTTCCCCTTCCCTCCCCTCCTGTCCCCTCCCCTCCCTTTCCTTTTCTTCTTTCCTTCCTTCTTTCTCTTCTTCCTTTCCGTCCCGTCCTTTATGTCCTCTCCTCTCCTCTCCTTCCCTCCCTTCCTCTCCCCTCCCTTCCCCTCCCCTCCCCTCTCTTCCTCTCCCCTCCCTTCCCCTCCCCTCCCCTCCCTTCCTCTCCCCTCCCCTCCCTGATTGCCAACTACTCCCTTGGCTAATCCATGGCTCTGTAGTCAAGGTAGGGGACTGTAAAAATACTTAATAACTTCTCCGTTGCGATTCATTCTACTCGTCTCTCCTCTCCTCTCCTCTCATCCCTTCCCTCTCCCATCCTTTCCTTTTCTTTCCTCTCCTCTCCTCTTCTCCCCCCTTCCCTCTCCTTCTCTCTCTCTCTTCTCTTCCCTCTCCCCTCCCCTCTTTTCATCCTTTTCCTCCACTCTCCCCTGATTCCATTCCTTTCTCCTCTCTTTTCCCCTCCTCCCCTCCCCTCCCCTCTCCTCCCCTCCTCTGTCTTCTCCCTTCTCCTCTTCTCCCCTCTCGTCTTCTCATCTTCCCTCTCCTCTCCTCCCTTCTCCTCTCCCTTCTCCTCTTCTACCCTCTCGTCTCCTCTTCTCCCCTCTCCTCCCCTCCCCACTTTCTTGCAATTGCTCTTATCTTGCAAAATCAATCAACTTCCTTTTTTCGAGTCGTCTTTCTGTTGCATTACTAAACTCTTGTTAGACTCAGAAAAGAAATATTAAAAAACCAACTATAATTTCTATGTGATTTTTTTTTTTTAATAGTCAAGATCTGATTCCAATATACATTTTTAAAACAGAAATTGACACAGTGAGAGAGTGAGAGTGAGAGAGAGAGACTGACGAGAAGAGTGTATGTGAGTGAGGTGGAAAAGGGGGGGAGAGGGAAGGGGAGGCCAAGGATGAGATGGAGGGATGGAGTGGAGAGGTATATGAGAGAGGGGGGTGTGAGCTGGGAGCAGGGCAGTGAAATGGCGGGGGACAGGGCGACATGGAGGCGATTTGTTTGTGGCCACCCATTTACGGGATTAAGGCGTCTGGCAATAGATATATAGAGAGTCAAAAATAGCTTTACAATACAGAGGTCAGAGGTCACTAGGGATAATTGCTAACAGGTTGGAGGCAGAATTTTCCAGTTATATTTAGCCAAGCAATTTCCTTTCATCTATCTATCTATTGCCAGACGCCTTAATCCCATAAGGGGTGGCCACAAGCAAATGGCCTCCATGTCGCCCTGTCCCCCACCATTTCACTGCCCTGCTCCCAGCTCACATCCCCCTCTCTCATATACCTCTCCTCTCCATCCCTCCATCTCATCCTTGGCCTCCCCTTCCCTCTCCCCCCCTTTCCACCTCACTCACACACTCTCCTCGTCAGTCTCTCACTCTCCATCCTCTCCACATGGCCACCTCACTCACATACACTCTCCTCGTCAGTCTCTCACTCTCCATCCTCTCCACATGGCCAAACCACCTCAATGTGTTTCTCCTAACGCTTCCTATCAAGCCTTTCAGTTAATTCTTTTTCCCGGATGATTAAAAAAAAAAAGATGCAAATTAATAAAAAAAATAATCCATACACAGATTACACGTCTCCATTCATTAGAAAAAATCCCCAAGCTGGATTTATGTGCTTGGGATTTAACAGTGAAGATAAGGCGATTTTCTTGAGACGATGATTAAGACATGTAAAGAAAACGTAGATTTTTTTTTTTGTTTTCTATTTTCAAAGGTTAATATGAAAAACAATCGATTCTTTTTTTGTATATTGCTATTTTCCTCTTAGTCTATATGGTGTTCCTTCCCCTCTCCTCTATTTCCTTCTTCCCTCCTCTCCTCCCCTTCCCTCTCCTCTCTTTTCCTCTCCGCTCCTCTCCTCTTTTTTGCTCTCTTCTCCTTCCCTCGCTTCACTTTTCCTCTCTTCCCCTTTCCTCTCCTTCCCTCTCTTCACTTTTCCTCTCCCCTCTTCTCCTATTTTCTCCTCTCTCCTTCCCTCTCCATTCCTCTCTTCTCCTCTTCTATTCTTCCCTCTCCTCCCTCCTCCATCCCTCTCTTCACTTTTTCTCTCCCCCCTCTCCTCTTTTTTCCTCTCTTCTTCCCTTTCCTCTTCTCTTCTTCCCTCTTCACTCCTCCCCTCTCCTTCTTTCTCTTCCCCTCTCCTCTCCTCTCCTCTCCTCTCCTCTCCTCTCCTCTCCTCTCTCTCTCTCTCCAACACCTTGATCACCTGCTAATCTCAGGCCTCGTCAGGTTACCTCCCCCGTAAAAATACTTAATAGTTACCCCGCTGTGACCCCTTCTGCCCCCTGGTGACCCCTAGACCTACCCCTCCCCCCCAAACCCACTCCCCGGACCTCCAACCCCCCCTCCGAATATCCTCGGCCCCCCCCCACAACCCCCCCGCCAGTCACTTCTTTCCTCCCATTTTCTTTCCTTCCCTCTCAGTTAACCTTCCCTTGCTTGTCCTCTCGCCACTTCTCTCTTTGTCCTCATTTCTCTGCTTTCTTCCTTCCTCTCCTTCCCTCCTCTTTCCTTTTCCCCTTCCTCTCCCCCAGCCTCATCAGAGAGAGAGAGAGAGAGAATCACACCAGAGGCCATACTTATAAAACCTGCATCATAGTTAGGTGAAAGTCAGAAATGTGAGACTTAAGGAGCAGTTCATCATAAATAAGTCGAGACTTTGTTAGGTCCAAATCATAAGCATCTGAGATAGCATCTGCTGTATGTTGCACTTGTGAGTTTTGAAAATTGAAGGGGGAAAAAAAAACAGCAGAGAAAAGACGTAACGAAAAATCTAAAATCAATACTATATTTTTCTTAAATGTGTTCGGCGAAAAGTCAAATGGTTAATGTCAGGTTATAGGAATTATTTGTTTACCGCTTTGTTTCACCGTGGACGAGGAGATGTTGCCTCACCACACCATCCTGTAAACAAACATCACCACCGCCACCAGCAGCATGAAGACTCCAACAGTACGATAGGGAAACGCACAAGTGGTCGTCGCCACTACAGAGTTGCATTTTTCCAGTGGCAAGGTAACGCAGCATTAAAACAACTTTCATTTCTGGGGTGAGAGCCTCGTTCTTGCCGTTGGTCTTGTTAGGGTCCTTCGCACCAAATCTATCACGAAAATTATGCCTGCACGGTGCAAGCGGCATCTCTTTACCAGTCCTGCGTCACTTAACTCTTTAAGCACATCTTTCCTGTCACGAGAACGTCTTGGTTGACGGTGGCGAATTTGCTGCTGTGATGCGGCGGCCATGTTTACCGTTATGATCGAGTCATTTGCCGCGTCCTCACCGCTATACCAACTCGGCAGGTGTCATTAGCTATGGCACAGGTTAGGTCAAACATTAGGACTTATGACTCGCTCCTGTGAATTTAGGACAGACTTTCGCCTTATGATGTAATCTTAGTGTTTTATAGGTACGTGCCCAGGTCCCGAGTGAGACAGTTCTAATGTATGGACGGTGGGTCTTAGTGCCAAAGCTGTCATGTGTGAAGGTGTGTGACTTATAGGATGGTTCTTGGGCCTTAGGGAGTAAACTGTCTATCCTACCCTACCCTACCCTACCCTACCCTACCCTACCCTACTCCACCTAACGCTGCCCTGCCCTTCCCTACCCTACCCTACCCTACCTTACCTTACCTTACCTTACCTTTCTTTACCCTACCCTACCCTACCCTACCCTACCCTACCATACCCTACCCTAACCTACCCTACCCTACCCCCTGTGGAGCCGATTTGCCCCCTTTGAGCCCCCCTAGGGTAGAAAGAGCTATTATCCTTCTTCTTGCCTTAATTGCAGACACCTCACCCCCCACCCCCTCACCCCCTTCCCCTCACCCTCTCTCTCTCCCTCCTCTTTCCTCCTGATTCCCTCTCATCCCCCTCCCTCTCATCCCATATCCCCTCACTCCCTCCTGCCATCATTCACCCCCCTCCCCCCATCCTCTCTCCCTCCCCCATTTCTCTCACCCCCACCCCCTCATCTCCCCCTCTTCCCTCCTCCTCCAGCCCCCCCTCCTTCCCCTCTCAACAGCCTCTATCAAAAGTTTCATTCTGTTCTCCCTACATCCATTAAGGAGTAATTATGAACACACTGTGGCATGAGCGACCCCCTACTCTCTCTCTCTCTCTCACACACACACACACACACACACACACACACACACACACACACACACACACACACGTCTCTATCCCTTCCTGTCATCCCTGCTTTCTCTCTCTCTCTCTCCGGAAAATAAAGAAAATAATAAAGAAAAGATATACAGATTTACGAAGAAATACGGGAAAAGATTTGACCCACAGTGAGAGAGAGAGAGAGAGAGAGAGAGAGAGAGAGAGAGAGAGAGAGAGAGAGAGAGAAATCGTCGGACTGAAGAACTGAATAGAAGACCAGCCTGCTTCCCCCGTAAACACCTTTCCTTTACCTGTTTATTTTTGGATATGGCTGGTTAATATCCTTTTCTAACGTTATTTAGGCAAAATATGGCGATCTTGGGAGGATTTACGTAGCACAGAAGAGGACAGTAAGGTGTAATAAGCAAAATAAATCGCATAGAAAGAGGTGTTAGGGAGCTTCCTTAACTGAAGAGAGAGGCCTGTTTACAAAGCGCTTCCCTTCGTGTTATACGGCACCTGTTATATACATACATACATACATACATATATACATACATACATATATATACATACACACATACATTATATTCCATTTTTTTTTTTTTCATGTCTCCCTTGCATCGTTTTTGACTTTTTTTTTCATTTTCCTTCGTTCGGTATTTTTTTTGTCTCGTTTTTGTTTTACCTCTTTTAGTTTTATTTAAAAACTTCCCACATCCTTATGGGAAGTTTTATTCTTGTCAATATTATCATTATTATTATTATTGTTATTATTATTATTATTATTATTATTATTATTATTATTACTTATTTTAAAGTTGCAATATTTCAAAGGCTATTTGGCCTGTAGCCTTCAAACCCCGTCATCTTGGTGGGCCAGCAGTACGCTTCTTTCGGCTAAATGCAGTATCAGTCCGTCACCCGGATCTCCGATATTATCCGCAACCCAGACGAGTGAGTCAGCCAGGCTATGTCGGGAACCGCTTAAGCCAGCCAGCTGACAATTTACCACAACACAGGCTGGAGGTGGACGCAGTGCGGAGAGGAGTGTGGCTCCAGTCGGTGGATTATTTTCCGAGATCGCCTGGGGTAAAAAATTTGGGACTTTTCCGGATATTCCGAATGTCACCTAATTTTCTATGAAGGATTAAAGCTGGCGCCACCAAACTTGGACTTAAGGACCCTGATGACGTAAGGTGACCTGCACAGGATCAGTGACGTTGACCTCAAGGCCCCTTTATAGCTCGGCTTATAGCAGGCAATGGCTGGGCCAAGGTTTTCTTTAGCAAAATTATCCTGCGAAAATTGTACGGTGTTCTGATTTTATTTTCCTCTCGTCCTTCATTCTTCATTCGTTTTCTTTCTTTTTCTTATGTTTTAGTTTTTCCTGTTGCATTCTTTATTCTCATTTCCTTTCGTCCCTCGTATATTTCTTGCTGTTTTCCTTTTTCCCTTTTCATATCTTTATTTAATATATGACTTTTTCATTTTTTTTTTGGACTTTTCCTCTGATTTCCTGGGTATTTTTTTTTTTCCCCACAAGAGGTGTGCAGGACTGTGCAGGAAAAATACGCGAGGGATAAATGGAGGAAAGAAGGGGAAATTGGAGGAAGAAGAGGGATAATGGAGGAAAGAGGGAGAAAAACGGAGGGGAAAATGAGGGAAAACGGAGGAAAAGGGAGGAGAAGAGATCGAGGTAGGGAGAGGAGAAATGAGAGGAAAAAATGAGGTAGGGAGGAGAAGAAATGAGAGGAAAAAATGAGGTAGGGAGGAGAGAAAAAAGGGAGGAGAAAATGAGGTAGGGAGGAGAGGAAAAAGGAGGAGAAAATGAGGTAGGGAGGAGAGAAAAAGGGAGGAGAAAATGAGGTAGGGAGGAGAAGAAAAAAGGGAGGAGAAAATGAGGTAGGGAGGAGAGGAAAAAAGGGAGGAGAAAATGAGGTAGGGAGGAGAGAAAAAAGGGAGGAGAAAATGAGGTAGGGAGGAGAGAAAAAAGGGAGGAGAAAATGAGGTAGGGAGGAAAGGAAAAGGGAGGAGAGAAAAAGGTAGGGAGGAGAAGGAAGCAACTTTAATGTTAGTGAAAGAAAAAAATTGCATGCATTATAATTTACTCATCTTTCTGTGTGTGTGTGTGTGTGTGTGTGTGTGTGTGTGTGTGTGTGTGTGTGTGTGTGTGTTTTACGCCGCTTTTCCGTACCTTCCGTTTATCCGGCTCGTCCTCTGATCGCTTATCCGGCCCCGGCTCTGTCCATCTCTTTCCTCAGTTACATCAGTTTCTTTTTCAAGCGTCACTATCCATTTTCTCGGAACTTTCAAAAACCAAAAATTTTCATCATATATTTTCCCCGTCAGTGACATTTTGAGAGAACAGACAGAAGTATATAAGGCTGCTTTTATTATTATTATTATTATTATTATTATCATTATCTGTCGGGTCCAACTGCCTAGCCCCGGGCTCCTACGCTCCTCATGGGGCAATGTAGGATTGGATGATGGATGGATGGATGAAATTATTATTATTATTATTATTACGGATATTATTAATTTTATTGATCTTATTCCTATTATTATCATTATTATTATTATTATTATCATTATTACTATTATGATCAGCATTATTATTGATATTATGTTTATTGTTATTATTATTATTATTATTATTATTATTATTATTATTATTATGGTTATGACTATGATTATGATTATGATGATGATGATGATAATGATGATGATGATGATGATGGTTATTTTCTGTCCTTTAATTCCACTGACAGATTTAAAGGATTATTGCTAGATACTCTCTCTCTCTCTCTCTCTCTCTCTCTCTCTCTCTCTCTCTCTCTCAAAGAATATAATAATTTTTCTCACGTCCCCTGCCATAATGAAGCAAGCAAGAAATATCCCACAGCTGACAGGAGGGCCACGCCGTCCTGCAAGGTCCCTGCAACACAGTAAGGCCTTTGCAACACAGTAAGGCCTTTGCAACGCTGCGGATGGTGTTGCAAAGGATGATTGTTTATGTAGATCAAGCCAATGTTTATTTTTTTGCAAGATGTAGTGAGATACAGTTGGATATAAAGAGTTACAAGGGAGGGAAAGACTTTATCTGCCTTCTCTCTCTTCCTTCTCTCTCTCTCTCTCTCTCTCTCTCTTACTCATTCCACTTCATCATCATCATCATCATCATCATCATCATCATCATCATCATCACCACCATCATCATCATCATCATCACCATCATCATCATCATCATCATCATCACCATCATCATCATCATCACCATCATCATCATCATCATCATCATCATCATCATCATCATCACCATCATCATCATCGTTATCATCTCTTTCGATTCCTCCTCCTCCTCTTCCTCCTCTTCCTCCTCCTCCTCCTCTAATCACATCAGCCCTCACTCCCTCCTCCTCCTCCCAATCACTGATACTGGAGGAAAAATCTTACAGGCGTGAAACTCTTACTCGAGTGATAAGAGGAGGAGGAGGAGGAGGAGGAGGAGGAGGAGGAATAAGAACAATAATAAGAAGGAAATGATGATGAAATTGAGGAGGAGAAAGAGGAAGAGGAGGAGGTGGAGGAGGAGGAGGTGGAGGAGGAGGAGGAGGAGGAGCAGGAAGAAGAAGATGAAGAAGAAGAAGAAGAAGAAGAAGACGAAGAAGAGAGAGAGAGAGAGAGAGAGAGAGAGAGAGAGAGAGAGAGAGAGAGAGAGAGAGAGAGAGAGAGAGAGAGAGAGAGAGAGAGAGAGAGAGATGCAATTAGGGAGGAGGCGAGACTGAGCGAGAGAGAGAGAGGGAGCGAAATTACAAGGGGAAATGAACTTAGGAAGAAAATGAGAAAGAGAGCCAGTGAGATAATGAGAAAGAAAGCGAGTGAGATAATGGCAGACAAAGGAGATGGAAAAAAAAAAAGTAAAAAAATTACACCTATGACTACACTGTTTTTTGAGTGAGCGAGAGCGAATGAGAGAGAGCGAAAGAAAAAAGAGAATCAGCCAACAATGCAAGGAGTAATTGGGGAAAAAGTGAGAGAAAAAGAGAGAGAGAGAGAGAGAGAGAGAGAGAGAGAGAGAGAGAGAGTTCTAGCACAATTTTATTATTCAGACCTGAAATTGTCCTCTGTGTTCTTCTATATAACATTCATTAACTTGTTCAATGTGTTATTTGTTCACTTCCGGCCCTTATTAGCTTATAGTGTCCCGTGAGAGATTTTGAAGTTCACGGGGATATTTTTTTTGGCTAATTTTAGGATTGTGTGTAAACGTGGGTGCAATTATTGATGACCCGATGGTGCTCTGTACACACACACGCTCACCCCTGCCGCCCCTCCATCCCCCCTACTCCTTTGTCCTTATCTTCTCTCACTACTTCTCCCTCCTCCTCCTCCTCCTCCTCCTCCTCTTCTTTTTCTTCTTCTCTTCCTCCGTCTCCCCCTCCTCCCACTCTTCATATTCCTCTCCCCTGTTAATTCTTACTCACTGCATCCACTGCCTACTCTCCCCCCTCCTTCCCCTCTCTTTACCTCCTCCTACTCCTCCTCCTCCATCTCCGTTGTAAATGCCTCGTCACTTAAAATAAATCCTCTATATGCTATTCTTCTTTTCTCTTCATTTTTTCTTCTGTCTCCTCCCTTTCGCTTCCTCCTCCTCCTTCTCCTCCTCCTCAACATACTCTATTCCAGAAAGATGGTCTCCATTTGAACTCAGTAGGAGCGGCACGGCTAGGTAGACTTCTACACGATAATGTTGCCCTCTTCAGATCAAAAAACGCGGCACGTCCAGGAACAGTAACCTTAACGTAAATACCCACAAAGTCAGATCACCAACTGTTCGGAACGGAATTAGAGTCTGCTATGCTAACGCACGTAGTCTACGCAACAAGTTTGAGGATTTAGAATCTCTAATTTACCTAGAAAATTATGACATCATTGGCATCACAGAGTCCTGGATTAACACATCTGACCGTGACTTTCTAGCGGAATACTCACTAACAGGGTACAATATTTTCAGCTGTGAGCGACCACATCGAGCTGGTGGCGGTGTTTTACTATATGTGAAAACTAGTCTCCATCCCCTTGTGCTATCCAAACCCAGTATTACCAACATAGATGCCAGTTATGTTCAGCTAAGTATTAATTCACACAAAATAAATATATGTCTCATCTATCGTCCGCCAGCACAGTCAACTGAGACAGATGAAAAACTTTATGATCAAATTGCGGAAATTTGTTGTCAAGAGGATAGCGTAATTTTTGGAGACTTTAATCTACCGGTAACAAAGTGGGGTGAACCACTGACGGCACACTCAGGACAAGAGCTTTATACGAATCTTCAGGAAAGCGCCCTTTCCCAACACGTAGAATACCCAACGAGAGGAAACAATATCCTAGACATCATCTTGACTACAAATGATAACCTAGTCAACAACGTTGAAATAGGACCTGAGTTTAGTTCCAGTGATCATCGAACTATACAGTTTAATATTACTACTGAAAAAGTAAAAGATACGGAGAGCAAAGAAAAGGTCCCAGATTATCGTAGAGCTAATTTCAACAGGCTCAGAGCGCTACTTGCAACTGCAGATTGGAATCAAATGTCTGAAACCGATGACATAAACCAAGCATGGGAAATATTCACCGAAAAATTTAATGAAGTGGTAAAGTCATGTGTGCCACTACGTAACAGACGTCCAGCTGGAAATAGTAAACCAAAGTGGTGGTCCAGTGAAATAAAAAGTAACTTAATAGCCAAAAAACAGGCATACCATAAATATAAAGCTACACAAAATAATGATGATAAATTACAATACGATAATCTACGCCGCACATCGAAAAGACTTATTAAACAAAGCAAAAGAGCACTGGAGATCCACATTGCTAATACGTGCAAATCAAATCCTAAAGAATTTTACAGTTACATTAGAAAGAAAAAGGTTATGACTACATCAATAGGTCCTCTAGAAACAAACAATGGCAGACACACTGAAAATGAGGTCGAAATGGCAAACATTCTTAACGATTACTTTGCGTCTGTTTTTACAGTAGAAAACACCACCAGAAACCTACTGTTACCCACAAACCAAGCAAATAGCACAGTCCTTAGTAACTATGCTATCCATAATAATGATATCCTTTCAGCCATAAATAGTACGGACATAAACAAAACCCCTGGCCCCGATAAAATATCACCGAGAATTCTCAAAGAAGCAAAACATGAGTTACTGCTGCCACTCTCGGTCTTATTCAATAAATCATTAAGTACTGGGAAAGTTCCACGCGAATGGAAACTAGCAAATGTAACACCAATTTTCAAAAAGGAAATGAGTCGCACCCAGGAAATTACAGACCAATCAGCTTAACATCAGTAGTGTGCAAGTTAATGGAAAAAATCATAAGAGATAAAATAGTTAATTATCTAGAAGAAAATAATATAATTAAAGACTCGCAACATGGATTCAGACATCGTCGTTCATGCTTAACTAACTTACTGGACTTCTTCCATGATGTTTACAAATCATACGATGACTCAAGAGCAGTAGATATAATTTACCTCGACTTTCAGAAAGCATTTGACACTGTCCCTCACAAGCGTCTCATGAGAAAAATAGAAGCACATGGAATAAAAGGAAAGACGCTAAAATGGTTACAAGACTGGCTGTCAGACCGAAAACAGCGAGTTGTGATAAACGGAAAGGAATCCAAATGGCGTAATGTGATCAGCGGCGTTCCCCAAGGCTCAGTACTTGGACCGATACTTTTTATTATCTATATAAATGACATTGATGAGGGTCTAAATTGTAAAGTATCCAAATTTGCAGATGATACTAAAATAACCAGTAAAGTCACTTCAAAATTACAGTGGCAGCAGTTACAAAATGACCTTAATACTTTAGCAAGCTGGGCAGAAAAATGGCAAATGAAATTCAACACAGAAAAATGTAAAGTACTTCATATTGGAAGTAACAATGTCCATGCAAATTACAAAATGAACAATATTCAGTTATCAAGTACAGACAGTGAAAAGGATCTTGGTGTGATAATATCAAATGACCTAAAACCAAGCAAGCAGTGTACCGATGCGGTAAAAATTGCAAACAAGCTAGTGGGTTTTATTGGAAGAACTTTCGAGTTTAAATCGGAAAAAGTCATACTTGCCTTGTACAACTCGCTAGTGCGCCCCCATCTTGAGTATTGTGTGCAATTCTGGTCTCCGTACTACAGAAAGGACATTGAAAAATTAGAGAAAATTCAGCGAAGAATCACAAAAATGGTACCACGACTTAGAAACAAACCATATGAGGAACGCCTTGAAGAACTTAAATTATTTAGCCTAACGAAGCGCAGGTTAAGAGGGGACCTTACTGAAGTTTTCAAAATCATGAAGGGATATGACAACTTAGACATGAATAAATATTTTGATATAGACCGGTCGAGTCAAACCAGAAGTAATGGCTGCAAAATCATGGGAAAACGATTCCAATCCCACGAAGCAAAATACTTCTTCTTTAACAGAGTTGTAAATATCTGGAACAGATTACCCTCAGATACCGTGAACAGTATCTCAATTGAGACATTCAAAAACAAATTAGACAAGTATTTGCATGAAAATCCTCAGCTGACTCTTTTTCTGTCCGAATAACTTGCTTTTATAGCTACGGTACATGTAAGTTCATGCCCCCTTAGTCTACAAGACACCCCGTAAACAATGTACCCGTACATAGTGTTGCGTCACGATATTATACATTTTCAATTTATTCGGTGCAAACAAAGCAATATAAGCACAGATTAGGATCTGCACAGATAACCCTGAGTTAACGGTCACTACTCTTACTTTCGACCTGTGATGGGCTGTGGATCACTGAGGGTCCCTGTTAGTCAAGTGACCACCATCGGGATTTTTTAATGTACCAGGGGTCACTGCTTCAGGATGAAACTTGTGTACTGTCCCACATGGGAGAGTTCCTTGTCTCAGTGGAGTGAACGGAGCTATTGCCTGATTGACTGCTGCCTACCTAAAAAGCGCCAGGGAAGGTTGCCGCACCACCCCTAAACATCCACTCTGTGCATTGCACATCCACACTGTGCACGGTGCAGTCCCCTTTTATCTGAGACACCCGTCCTATATACTTTTCAGTCTCCCCAGCGCAAAGAAAGCAATATAAGCACAGATTAGGAGCTGCACAGATAACCCTGAGTTAACGGTCACTACTCTTACTTTCGACCTGTGATGGGCTGTGGATCACTGAGGGTCCCTGTTAGTCAAGTGACCACCATCGGGATTTTTTTAATGTACCAGGGGTCACTGCTTCAAGATGAAACTTGTGTACTTGTCCCACATGGGAGAGTTCCTTGTCTCAGTGGAACAAACGGAGCTAGGGCCTGATTGACTGCTGCCTACCTCAAAAGCGCCAGGCAAGGCTGCTGCACCACCCCTAAACATCCACACTGTGCAGTGTGTAGCTTCCACGTTATGTCCACAGACTTCCCATTAACTCAATGTAACTGGTTTATAATGTCATGCCGTAACTATTATTTTATTTGTTTACTTTCTCTTTCAGGTTACTCAGTCGGGTAGCATATAGATAAAGTATTATAGAATGTGACTTTTCCTTTCCAATGTTCCTATAAAATTTCCATGTCAGTTTTTCCATGCTGCATGGTGGTTTTTCTCACTTTTTCCTGGAGGGTTTGGTGGTGGGGGGAGCCTTCTTGCTTTCCTATCCTTATCCTTCAACATGTAGAGTTAGATCTTGTAGTCATAGTTTTCTCTAACAAGCAGCCTCGAAAGGACCATAAGGTCTGTTGCTGTTTGCTTTCCTGTGTAATCCTGTGTAATCCTCCTCAAAATCATGAAGGGATATGACAACTTAGACATGAATAAATATTTTGATATAGACCGGTCGAGTCAAACCAGAAGTAATGGCTGCAAAATCATGGGAAAGCGATTCCAATCCCACGAAGCAAAATACTTCTTCTTTAACAGAGTTGTAAATATCTGGAACAGATTACCCTCAGATACCGTGAACAGTATCTCAACTGAGACATTCAAAAACAAAATAGACAAGTATTTGCACGAGAATCCTCAGCTGACTCTGTTTCTGTCCGATTAACTTGCTTTTATAGCTACGTGTAAGTTCATTCCTTTTTTGTCTACAAGACACCCTTTAAACAACGTACCCGTACATAGTGTCGCGTCACGTCATTATACATTTATCAATTTACTCAATGCAAATAAGGTAATATACAGTAAGCACAGATTAGGATCTGCACAGATAACCCTGAGTTAACGGTCACTACTCTTACTTTTGACCTGCGATGAACTGTGGATCACTGAGGGTCCCTGTTAGTCAAGTGACCACCATCGGGATTTTTTTAATGTACCAGGGGTCACTGCTTCAGGAGGAATCTTGGTACTTGTCCCACATGGGAGAGTTCCTTGTCTCAGTGGAGTGAACGGAGCTAGGGCCTGATTGCTGCCTACCTCAAAAGCGCCACCCCTAATCATCCACACTGTGCAGTGTGTAGTTTCCACGTTATGTCCACAGACTTCCCATAAACTCAATGTACCGATTTATAATGTCATGCCGTAACTATTAGTTTATTTGATTACTTTCTCTTTCAGGTTACTCAATCGGGTAGCTTATAAACAAAGTATTATAGAATGTGACTTTTCCTTTCCAGTGTTTCCTATGAAATTTCCATGTCAGTTTTTCCATGCTGCATGGTGGTTTTTCTCACTTTTTCCTGGAGGGTTTGGGGGTGGGGGAAGCCTTCTAGCTTTACTATCCTTATCCTTCAGCATGTAGAGTTAGATCTTGTAGTCATAGTCTTCTCCGTAACAAGCAGCCTCGAAAGGCCCATAAGGTCGGTTGCTGTTTGCTTTCCTATGTAATCCTATGTAATCCTCCTTCTCGTTACCCACTGATTTAACAACCAAGTGGTGTGAATGTCGACGTGAAAGTGAATAGATGTGTTTATAAGATTCCTACACATATTTCCCCCGTGTTAGCATTAAAACATCTTGCATGCGATAGTTTGTGGGCGTGTTAAAGGTGTTAGTTATTTTGCTTATCCAGTTGTTTTGATTGTTTTTACCCCACTGTCTTCCCTCCTGTTGTTTTGATATTCTCATCCGCTGCACCTTTACTATCCTTGTCCTTCACCGTGTAGAATTAGATCTCGTAGTCATAGTCTACTCTGTAACAGGCAGCCTCGAAAGGACCATAAGGTCTGTTGCTGTTTGCTTTCCTTTGTACTCCTGTCAATTCCTCCTCTCTCACCATCATCATATTCACCTCTCCCTCTCATACTTCATCGCTTCCATTTTGTGTCCTCTTCCGCCTCCTCCTCCTCGTCTTCCTCCCCCACCTCCTTCTCTTCCTCCTTCTTCCCCTCCTCCTCCTTCTCCTCCTCTCTCATCATCATTTTCATCTCTCTTTCTCTCATACTTTTTCATTTCTTCCATTTCCTCCTCCTCCTCTTCCTCCTCCTCTTCCTCTTCCTCCTTCTCTTCCTGCTCTTCCTCCTCCTTCTTCCTCCCCTCCTCTCACCATCATTTTCATCTTTCTCCCAAACTTCAATTATCTCTTTCATTTTGTGTCCTCCTCCTCCTCCTCCTCCTTCTCCTCTTTCTCCTCCTCCTTCTCCTCCTCGTCCTCGTGCTCCTCCTCCTTCTCCTCGCCGTCGTGAAAGCCTCCCACTTAAAATAAAGACCCCATCTGGATTTTTCCACCCAAACTTTGGAGTGCAGAAGGAAAACAAAAATTTCCTCTTCAACAATCTAATCTATTTCCATTATCCAGGCCCAAAATTTTCTCTCTTTCTTTTTTTTCTTACTCGCTCTCTCACTCTCTATCTCGAAATTTTTCCCTGTCTTTCTTTTTCTTGCTCTCTCACTCTCTATCTCTAAATTTTCTCTCTTTTTTTATTTTTTTGAAGATGGAGGGAAAGTGTGTAGTTGATGAACAGTGAGTGGAGACGCCTTGAGGTTGGAGTCTCTCTCTCTCTCCCTCTCTCACTCTCTCTCTCTCTCTCTCTCTCTCTCCTTGTGTAGGTGTGACCGTCTTTCTCTATTTCTCTCTTTCTTTCTTTCTTTTTTATAAGTTTTTCAGGAGTCTGGGCATTCTCTCTCTCTCTCTCTCTCTCTCTCTCTCTCCTTCTCTTTCTCTCTCTCTCTCCCTCTCTTTGTCTGTCTTTGTCTCTGTCTGTCTGTCTGTCTGCCTGTCTATTTCACCCTCTCTCTCTCTCTCTCTCTCTCTCTCTCTTTGTCTCTGTCTCTGTCTGTCTGTCTGTGTGCCTGTCTGTATTTCTCTCTCTCTCTCTCTCTCTCTCTCTCTCTCTCGGGATGATGTGAGAAAAATGAGCAGTGAGAGAGACTGCCTGATGTGCCATTTTCTTGTTTTTGTTGTTTTTTGTTTTTCTCTTTTTCTTTCCGCGTCTCTCTCTTCACATTCCTTCCTCTTTTTCTGTCTTTACCGGGCTATCTATCTATTGAATTTATCTATCTATCTATCTATCAGTCTGTCTGTCTATCAATCTATCTGTCTGTCTGTCTTTCTATCTGTCTGTCTCTCTGTCTGTCTGTCTGTCTCTGTCCGTCTGTCTGTCTATCTATCTATCAACCTATCTATCAATTTATCTATCATATATCTCCATTATTCATGTCTATCTATCTATTTATCTATCTATGTCTATCTATCCATTCCATTTTTGCCCCATCAGGAGCGTAAGGGCGCGTTGATAACCACCAAGCAACAATTTAATGCTATGGTCACCACCCAGCGTAGTAAATGGCTTCCTGGAGTGCATAATTAGAATCGCCTAAATAATGTAGCGTTGTCGGCCTTGGTCACCTAATGGTCGCTCTTCACGCTGCTCGATCTCTGGCAGCCCCCCTGAAGGTTGTATTCTATCGAGTGGTTCCTATGACTCTCTTGGTACTTCCGTCAATTAAGAAAGCTCCCTAACACCTTTTCCTTAGCGATTTATGTTGCTTATGACACCTTACTGTCCTATTCTGTGTTATATAAATCCTTCACACATCGCCATACTCCCTTGACTTCCTTTGTATTCAGTGGATCTTCCTTGTATTCCTCCACTTTGACTTCCTTTATGTTCAGTGGACCTTCTTTGTATTCCATCTTCTTTGAACTCACCCGCAACACTCGACGCCGAAGGATTAAATTGCTATGTAGGAGTCGGTTTGTATTCCCCTTTGAACTCTTGTATTTCCTTTTGAACTCTTTTGTATTCCCTTTTGAACTCTTGTATTCCCTTTTGAACTCTTGTATTCCCTTTTGAACTCTTGTATTCCCTTTTGAACTCTTGTATTCCCTTTTGAACTCTTATATTCCCTTTTGAACTCTTCTTATTCCCCTTTGAACTCTTCTGTATTCCTTTTGAACTCTTGTATTCCTTTATGAACTCTTGTATTCCCTTCTGAACTCTTGTATTCCTTTTTTAACTCTTGTATTCCCCTTTGAACTCTTGTATTCCCCTTTGAACTCTTGTATTCTCTTTTGAACTCATTTGTATTCCCTTTTGAACTCTTGTATTCTCTTTTGAACTCTTGTATTCTCTTTTGAACTCTTGTATTCTCTTTTAAACTCATTTGTATTCCCTTTTGAACTCTTGTATTCCCTTTTGAACTCATTTGTATTCCCTTCTGAACTCGTTTTATATTTCTGGTGATTTCTGAAGTTGGGGATATTCATTACCTCTCACTGCCCCCCCCTCATTTCCCCTCCCTCCCCTCCCCCTTCCCCTCTCCCCTCCCCTCCCCTCATCAAATTCCCTTCCCCCTCCCCTTTCTCTCCCCTCCTCTCACCCCCCCTTCCCTCTCCCCCTCTCCCCTCTTCTCGCAGATCCTTCTCTTCACTTCCCTCTCCCCTCCCCACACTTTCCCCTCCTCTCTCCCTCCCCCTTCCTTCATCCCTCCCCACCCCTCCACCTCTCTCCCTCCCCCTCCCTTCACCCTGCCTTCACACAGTCCTTCCTTCTCTCTTCCTTCCTTCTATCTTCCTTCCTTCTCTCTTCCTTCCTTCTATCTTCCTTCCTTCTCTCTTCCTTCCTTCTCTCTTCCTTCCTTCTATCTTCCTTCCTTCTTTCTTCTCCCTCTTCTTCCTTTTTCCTCCCTCTCCCTTCTTTCTCCTCTTACATAACCTACCTTTCCTCCCCTCCTTTCCTTCTCTACCTCCTTCGTCTCCTCCCCTTTCCCTCCCTTTTTCTCTCCCCTCCTTCCCTTTTCCGTCTCTCTTCCTCTCCCCTCTTCCTTCCTTTTCCTCCCCTGCTTCCTTCCTCCCTGTCTTCTCTCCCTCTTTCCCTCCCCCTTCCTTTTCTTTTCCCCCCTCCTTCCCCCTCCCTCACCCCTTCCTTACCACCCCCTTCCCTCCCTCCCCACTCCTCCCCTCCTCCCTCTTCATCACCTCCCTCCACCTTCTCCATCCCTTGTTGTCTTTCTCCCTCCACCCTCTCCCAATCCCCCCCTCCTCCTCCTCCCCGTCCCCATCCCCCTCCTCCCTTCCCCTCCCCCTCCCCATCCCCCTCCTCCTCTTCCTCCCCCTCCTCCTCCTCCTCCCCCTCCTCATTCCCATTCCCTTCCCCCTCCCTCTCCCCATTTCCTTCCCCCTCCCCCCTCCACCTCCCCCCTCCCTTTCCCCTCCCCCCTCCACCTTCCCCCTCCCTTTCCCCTCCCCCCCTCCACCTTCCCCTCCCCCCCTCCACCTTCCCCCTCCTCCCTCCCCCCATTTCCTTCCCCCTCCCTTTCCCCTCCCCCTCCCCCTCCCCCTCCCCTCCCCCTCCCCCTGCCCCCCATCACACACCCCTACAGGTGAAACTTTGGCCTTTATCACTGTGTTTTATTTAGCAAGATCTTGATGTGCCAGCGCTTGTGTGTGTGTGTGTGTGTGTGTGTGTGTGTGTGTGTGTGTGTGTGTGAAACTTTATGTGTGCCAGTGTGTCTGCGCGTTCGTGTTTGCGTTTGTGTATGTCTCTATCGCTGTGTGTGTGTGTGTGTGTGTGTGTGTGTGTGTGTGTGTGTGTGTGTGTGTGTGTGTGTGTGTGTGTGTGTGTGTGTAGTGAAATTATACTTAAGCATATGCATGAATGTATTATGTATGTATTTATGTATATTCCTTTTATGTGTGTGTGTGTGTGTGTGTGTGTGTGTGTAGTGAGGTTATACTTAAGCATATGTATGTTTTTATGTTTGTGCCTGTTCAGTATGTGTATGTATATAAGCATGTG
>NC_137058.1:2445000-2450000 GCF_032717465.1 Coenobita brevimanus
TATGGATTTAGAGAAAGCGTATGATAGAACTGATAGGGAGGCTTTGTGGACTGTTTTAAGATTGTATGGACTTGATGGTAGGTTACTAAAAGGGGTGAAAAGTTTTTACGTAAATAGTAGAGCGTGTGTAAGAGTGGGAAATGCTGTGAGTGATTGGTTTCCCTTGAGAGTGGGGCTGCGACAGCGATGTGTGATGTCGCCTTGGTTGTTTAATATTTACATGGATGGTGTTGTAAGGGAGGTGAATGCAAGAGTTTTAGGTGGTCTGAGTCTGGTAAATGTTGATGGAGGAGAGTGGAATCTGAAGCAGCTGCTGTTTGCAGATGATACTGCACTGGTGGCTGATTCAGAGGAGAGATTGAGACAGTTGGCAGAGGAGTTTGGAAGGGTGTGTGAAAGGAGGAAATTGAAAGTAAATGAGAATAAGAGTAAAGTGATGAAGTGTACGAGGTTGATAGATGGTAGAGGGATGAATATAGTTTTGAATGGTGAGTTGCTTGAGGAGGTAGATTGTTTTAAATATCTAGGGTCACATGTTGCTGTGGATGGAAGAATAGATGCAGAAGTGAAGTTTAGAATAAATGAAGTAGGAAAGGTGCTGGGAGGAATGAAAAAAGTGTTTAAATGTCGTTCGCTTAGAATGGATGTAAAGAGAAGGCTGTATGAGGGTGTTGTGGTACCGACTGCGTTATATGGGGCTGAAACATGGAATATGGGTGTAGCAGAGAGGAAAAGTTTGAATGTAATGGAGATGAGGTGTCTGAGGAGTATGTGTGGAGTGACGCGTATGGATCGGGTGCGAAATGATGAAGTGCGAAGGAGAACTGGAGTTGTTCGGGAGATGGCTGGTAGAGTTGAGCAGAGGGTGTTGCGATGGTTTGGGCATATGGAGAGAATGGATAATGAGCGATTGGTGAAAAAGATAACTAGATCTGATGTGAGAGGTGTAAGGCTGAGAGGAAGACCACGAATAGGATGGATGGACAGTGTGAAGAGAGCACTGGATGCGAGAGGGATGTCTGTTGAGCAAGGAAGAGTGGCTGTGCGTGACGGAAATAAATGGAGAGAAATTGTGAATGAATAAGTGATGACGCAGCCCTGAGGGGATATTCTCCCGCATTTGGTCTGATCAGCTAGTCAGGTCAGGTGCGGGTAAGGGGATGGGTCTGTTATGATGTGGCAGGGGTAAACCAGTTCTGCTGTCGGGCCCTGCTGCGGATGTCACTGATTGCATTGCGCAGTTGACCCTTGTGCGGTGTGGTGCGGTGAGGATCTGTCTGTTCTCCCCTTTGGGGCTAAGATGTGAATGAATGTGTTTGAATGGATGAGTAAATGGAGAGTGTGTCGTCCTGTCTCGGCTACCTCCCTTTCCTTGGGGGAAGCAGCCTAGGTATATAGATAGATAGATTATTTACGTGTGGGTGTTGAGAGCTGCAGGTGTGGTGAATGTTGGAGTTTGATGTCCGTAGAGTTTTTTTTTTGGTCTCTCTCTCTCTCTCTCTCTCTCTCTCTCTCTCTCTCTCTCTTTCTTTCTCTCTCTCTCTCTCTCTCTCTCTCTCTCTCTCTCTCTCTCTCTCTCTCTCAATTCTTTTTCGTGTTTTTGTCCTCTTCATCTTCTTCCTCCTCCTGCTTCTCCTCTCCCTTTCTCCTTTACCTCCTCCGCTTCTTCTTCCTTCTCTTCCTCCTCCTCCTCCACTTCTTCCTCCTCCTCTACTTCCTCCTCTCATCTCCTCCTCGTAGCTTTGATGCAAGAGGCAGTGTACGATATAATCTTAAAACTGATAAAAATAATGTAGACTTATTATACAAATACAAAACAGTAAAATAGCATGTTAGAGGTCAGGTAGGCAGAGGTAAATCCGAGTATTACAATATAAGATTAGAGGAAGCCCAAGGTAATACTGAAGCCACCTGGAGAACCTTAAGAGAGTTGGTTCCTAATGCTAAGAATAATAACAGCAAACTTCTCACTAATGACACTGCTGGAAATGTACTCAAGGTTAACGAGTTGAACAGATATTTTGCAAATGTGGGAGAGAACACTTTTGAGAAATCTCCACGATATTTAGGAAATGATAACAGTATAGCACACCTCAGTAATAATGAATCACACAGCCCTACCAATGCCAATCATATGTGTCGACCTGAACCCGTATATATTAATACAATTATTCTAATGATAAAACACCTCAGTAATCATGAATCACACAGCCCTACCAATGCCAATCATATGTGTCGACCTGAACCAGTAAATATTAATACAATTATTCTAATGATAAAACACCTCAGTAATAATGAATCACACAGCCCTACCAATGCCAATCATATGTGTCGACCTGAACCAGTAAATATTAATAAAATTATTCCAGTGATAAAGCATCTAAAAAATACCAACTCCTGTGGCTCAGACGGTATTCAGCTGCGCTTCTTGAGAGATTCTCTCCCTGTGATAATCCCATACCTCAGTTGCATAATAAACACCTCAGTCGTAACCGGAGTTTTCCCTACAGCGTGGAAACACTCCATAATGGTGCCCATTTTTAAATGAGGCAATGTGGATCAAGCTTCCAACTATCGTCCAGTATCTTTGTTACCTATACTTTTCAAAATACTGGAAAAGATTGTAGCATCGC
This sequence comes from Coenobita brevimanus, assembly GCF_032717465.1. NCBI lineage: Eukaryota > Metazoa > Arthropoda > Malacostraca > Decapoda > Coenobitidae > Coenobita > Coenobita brevimanus. The sequence goes on from NC_137058.1 coordinate 2,447,634, forward strand.
AACTTATGGATCACTTAGAAGGGAATCATCTCAGTAATTCTCAGCATGGCTTTAGACATAATCTCTCTACTGAAACTGCTCTTTTAACACTCTCTTGTAAGCGGTATGAAATCCTAGACAACAGAAAAGTATCTCTGATTGCGTTCTGTGATCTTTCCAAGGCGTTTGATAGTGTTTGTCACAGTGTATTAATTAACAAATGTCTAAAAGTAAATGTAGATTCCTTCTGGTTTAAAAGCTACTTAAGTAAGAGAACTCAATCTGTCCGAATTGGCAATTTTGTCTCAGACAAACTTGACATCTGGTATGGAGTACCTCAGGGATCTGTGCTGGGCCCTGTTCTATTTATTATCTATGTTAATGACCTCTCACAATTACTAACTGACTGTCAGATACTACAGTACGCAGACGACACTCAGTTTAACCACACTGGCAACATTGACGATATAAATGAATTAGTTCATAGATGTGAGTCCACCTTATCTCGTGCTAAAGAATACTTTCACACTAATGGTTTAATGTTAAACACCAATATAACCCAGTGTATGTTTATAGGTACGAGTGGACTGTTGTCACGGATCCCACCACACACTCACATGCACATTGATGTCACCCAAATCTTTCCCAGCAGTTGCTTTATAAATTTAGGTGTGTACGTCGATAATACTATGACATTCAGCACAGATATTGACGAAATGAGTCAAAAGGTTTTTCTATCTATCTATCTATCTATTGCCAGACGCCTCAGTCCCGTTTGGGGTGGCCACAAACAAATCGCCTCCAAGTCGCCCTGTCCCCCGCCATTTCACTCCCCTGCTCCCAACTCACACCCCCCTCTCTCATATACCTCTCCACCCCATCCCTCCATCTCATCCTCGGCCTCCCCCTCCCTCTTTCCCCCTCCACCTCACTCACATACACTCTCTTCGTCAGTCTTTCACCCTCCATCCTCTCCACATGGCCAAACCACCTCAGTATGTTCCTCATAACGCTTCCTATCACATCCACATCAACACCACAACGCTCCTTTATATCCTCATTCGTCAGCCTGTCTCTCCATGTGACTCCACAGGCTCCTCTTAAATAACTCATTTCCACTGCTCTCACTCTTGACTTGTGTCCTTCCAACAACGTCCAAACTTCACTTCCGTACGTTAGAGTTGGTATCACAATACTGTCATGTAGTAACTTTTTCACTTCCAGTTACTACATGTTACTACATAAAGGATAATTTTAATAAGACCACAAGAAAAACTGTAGTACAGCCACTGGTATTAAGTATTATCAATTATGGCTTAATGATATGGGCCGCGACAAACTTAACATAACTAGAACGGCTACAAAAACTTCAACACTTCGCCGCTAAAGTAGCAGTAGGCGGTATCGCTAAATACGATCATGTTACACCCTGTATAAAAGAACTAGGATGGCTAACACTCCATTAAAGATATAAGTATGCATTAGGAACAGCAGTTTACAACATAATAAACAAAACAGCGGCGAACTGCCAATTCTCGCTGCCTAAAGTACAAGAAGTCGGTACTGCCAATACAAGACAACAACAACATATGTACGTCCCCAAAACAAACACCAGCATCGCAGCAAAGGCACCTAAAGTGGCTGGACCTAAATCCTGGAACAGTGTCCCATCCAGTGTTTCCAGTACTCATCCAATATATTGCCTTTAGAAAACAGCTGAAAATTTTTCTTTTAAACACCCAGTTTAAACAGTAACATTTCTACTAACAGTGTCCCCTGCTGTGACAACACGTTCGTTAATACTGTAGGCCTTTATGTGCGTACAGATGTCTATGTGTGTATGAGTACATGTATGTGTACATGTATGTAGATGTGCGTACGTGCGTATGTGTGTGTATATATGTATATGTATATATATCTACTGTATGTGTGTACAATACATGTGTATATAGGTGCATGTGTGTGTGTGTATAACTAGGTAGGCTATATGTATGTATGGGTGTATATATGGATATGTATTATATGCCTTTTATGTAATGAATAACCATTGTAATAATGAAAATAAAATTCTGATTCTGACTCTGATTCCTCCTCTCCTCTCTTCCTCCTTGCTTCCTCCTCTCTTGTCCTCCCCTTATCTTCCTCCTCTTCCTCTTTTTCCTTCCCTTCTTCTTCCTCGTCCTCTTCCTCTTCCTTTTTTTTTTCTCCTCATCTTCTTCCTCTTCCTTTTTTTTTTCCTCCTCATCTTCTTCCTCTTCCTCCCCTCTTCTTCCTCTTCCTCCGCTTTTCCCTCCTTTCTAGTGATTCTCCTTTTGTCGACATCTTTCCTTTTTGCTTCCTCCTCCTCTTCCTCTTCCTCTTCCTCTTCCTCCTCCTCTTCTTCTTCCT
>NC_137058.1:2455000-2457500 GCF_032717465.1 Coenobita brevimanus
TATTATTATTTCTCCTCCTCCTCCTCTTTCTCCTCCTCCTCCTCTTTCTCCTCCTCCTCCTCTTTCTCCTCCTCCTCCTCTTTCTCCTCCTCCTCCTCCTCCTCACAGCACCAGTACCCATAATGACTTAGAATTAGTGCCATTTTTTCCAAGTCTCGTTCTTCACCTAGAACAAAATATTCCATTAGTTTTTATGCCCAATATTCTCTCTCCTTGAGTTGGACGATTCTAGAAGTGAAAAGCAAATACAAGGATTCTGATTCTTAACTTAGGCTTAGGATTCTTTATAAATAGCACTGATTCTTTTAACTTCAGCTTAAGATTCTTTATAAATACCACTGATTCTTAATATAAGCTTAGGATTCTTTATAAATGCCTCTGATTCTTAAGCTTAGGGTCCTTTATAAATGCTACTGATTCATCATTTAAGCTTAGGATTCTTTATAAATGCCAGTTATTCTTAATATAAGCTTAGGATTCTTTATAAATGCCTCTGATTCTTAAGCCTAGAGTCCTTTATAAATGCTACTGATTCTTAACTTCAGCTTAGGATTCTTTTTAAATGCCCCTGATTCTTAAGCTTAGGATTCTTTATAAATACCATATTATTATTATTATTATTATTATTATTATTATCATTATTATTATTATTATTATTATTATTATATTATTATTATTAATATTATTATTATTTTTATTATTATTGTCATCATTATTATCATCATCATCATTTTCATCATCGCCATTATCATTATCATTATCAACATCATCATCATCATCATCATCATTAGTAGTAGTACCGGTAGTAGTAATAGGGTAGAAGTAAGGTAGTAGTAGTAGTAGTAGTAGTAGTGGTAGTAGTAGTAGCAATGGTAGTAGCAGCGGTAGCAGAGTAGTAGTAGTAATGGTAGTAGTAGTAGTAGTAGTAGTAGTAGGCAGTAGCTATATAGATGAAAACACACACACACACACACACACACACACACAAAACACGCACGCGCACACACACACACACACACACACACACACACACACACACACACACACACACAAAACATAGACTTAAGATGCTTCATAAATACGGGTCAGGATACGGTCACACTATACATACCGACCCTCTTCCTTATAACCCGGATTTAAGAACACATTTACATCGAGTTAAGCGCCTTTGTAAATAATCCTGTGTACGGCGGATTTACAGATTAGCTTGGCCGGATTTATAAAGAGATTCTATACTCCTTTCACCTTAACTTGGCCCAGATTTTCTTCCTTTTTCGGCTTTTCTTCACGTAGCTCATTGACAGAGAGAGAGAGAGAGAGAGAGAGAGAGAGAGAGAGAGAGAGATCTTTGTACTAGTAACCAAGGAGACTTAAGGTAGAAGAAGAATAGTTTTAGTAGTAGTAGTAATAGTAGTAGTAGTAGTAGTAGTCGTAGTAGTAGCAGCAGCAGCAGTAATAATAGCAGTAGTTGTGGTAGTAGCAATAGTAGTAATAGTGGCAGTTCTAGTGATAATAACAACAGTATTAGCAGTAGTAGTAGTAGTAGTAGTAGTAGTAGTAGTAGCAGTAGCATTAGTAGTAGTAGTAGTAGTAGTAGCAGTAGTTCTAGGTTCATTTGCAATATGAACCCAGTGAACTTTTCTTGTGTGTTCAGCTCTGGCATAGGTTTCACAGCCCGTTCCCGAGGCCTTATAGTCTTCACATATGCCAAACACCTCCACATGTCAACACTTCGGCACTAACACCCACCGTCCATACTGAATACATGCTAGGGCTGTCTCATACAGGACTGGTGTAGTGGTATTAGCGGGGGTATTTTTATGACATGTCGGCGGGTCTTCTGGTAGATCAATAAAGTCTGCTTTAATGAAATTCAAATCCTTAGACTGTTCCCTGTCCCAGCCGGGAATCGAACCTGGGTGCATTAGGACTGCAGGCCACCTCTCTACCGGCTCGGCCATCGCCTCCCCTAAAGTTGTCTTTCTCCGTATCATTCCGCCATCTTGCTTTCAGGGGGCAGAGAGGGATGTGAAAGACGTTTGTATAACCAGGCAGTGAATCCCCCTTGTATTATAAGTGCCACCACGGGAAGGCGTCCCTCCTCACCAGTCAAGACAATCGCATATATGCCACTGGAGCCCAGTGTCCCGAGTATTGGACAGAACTGGGATTTTTCAAGTCTTTATAAAGTAGGAAACCCCGGGTAGGGACCTATGAGCTTCGCGACTATGAGCCGATAGGCGGAGGGTGGTACGCTCAGTACCCTCCCAGTGCCATGCCTCGGCCAGCACCCCTGGGATCCAATGGGATATAACAAGAAGCGGTGCCAAGGCACAGCAAACCCGTCCTCAGCAGTCATTTTAGTGCTGACGTATAAACACAAAAGGATATCTAGTCAAAGATGTCACTTATCAAATTTGGTGTAAATCGGGTGAAAATTGACGATTTTAAGCCCATTTGAAATTTTAGGCCCGACCCATCTGACACTGACCCCGCTACC
>NC_137058.1:2462500-2465000 GCF_032717465.1 Coenobita brevimanus
TTATACATACATACCTATCCTGTACATGCAGTATGTCTGTTGCTACATGTGCATGAATATATACATGTATGTATAGATATATACGTATATGTGTGTGTGCATATGTGCCTCCCTCTGCATATGTATACACACGTGTATCCATGTACCACTTCACTCATATCAAAACATGTCATGATAATTACTGTGCCAACTTTTGTGCCCTGTATATATCATTGTATGGCTTTGTTCATTATTGTGCTTGTAATGATAATTCCTTCTGTACCTTCTATGCCCTGTGATACCGATGTTGTTTTCCTCACGCACCCCTCCCTGCTTGGCCTCCAGGGACAGTGTTGGCCGGAGTGTTGGCGCTTGTACTGAATGGTAAATATAGAACCTAAAGAGAAAAAAAATATATATAGTGCTGCTTTTTAACGAGGCTTTAGGGAGGCCTCTCTCTCTCTCTCTCTCTCTCTCTCTCTCTCCTTCATCTTCACCTTCTTCTCTTCCTCTTCCTCCATTACCTTGATCCTTCCTCCTCACCCCTCGTTCCCTCCCCTCTTTCCTTGTGCTCCTCCTCATTTTTCCTTCCCTCCTCATCCCCCCTCTCTTCATTTCCCCCTCTCCATCACCCCTCTTCCTACTCCCTCCTTCCCTCTTTCCCCACCCCTCCCATCTCCCCTCTTCCCTCTCCCCACCCCCTCCCCTCTTCCCCTTCATCCTCTTCCCCTCTCTTAACCAGGCAACAAATAAACACACACACACACACACACACACACACACACACACACACACACGTCATCATTCTCCATCTCGGCACGCACTTAGAGGAGCCGTAACTACCTCGCTGCCGAACTAGCCTTTATGCTCATTGCGCCTCTTCTTCGTGATTAGGAATTCTCTCTCTCTCTCTCTCTCTCCTTCCGGGTTTAACTTCAGCCCGATGACGTGTTCTGTGTTCTGTTCCTGGTTCCATTGCATGATTTTATTCAGCTGATGATGATGATGATGATGGTGATGGTGATTATGATGGTGATGATGATGATGGCGATGATGATGATGATGGCGATGATGATGATGATGATGGCGATGATGATGATGATGATGGCGGTGATGATGATGATGGCGGTGATGATGATGATGGCGATGACGATGATGATGGTGGTGGTGATAGTGATGATGATGATGATAGTGATGATGATAGTCGTAGCAGGACTTAACCCCTTCAGCCCGATTACCACCTCTGTCTATTCTTCCTAAAAACATAATTTTTTTTTTTTTTTTTTTTGAGAGAGAGAGAGAGAGAGAGAGAGAGAGAGAGAGAGAGAGAGAGAGAGAGAGAGATTATAAACAAAAAACGGATTGGAAAAGCTATGACAAATGTAAAAAAAATATATTCATTGGGGTGGAAAGGTTAGAGAGAGAGAGAGAGAATGAGAGAAAGTGAGAGAGTGGAATGTCTTGTGAGCTAAAGGCAGGTATCTCAAGAACGCGCCGTAGGATGAACACCTGGCGCTCATCCGGCTGGCAAAAGAAGTGACAGATTCCTGAGATAGCGCAAGTTATTGGCTGCTGCAGGAGAGTAGGCCCCCCCCCCTCCCTCTCTCTCTCTCTCTCTCTCTCTTTCTATCTATTTGTCTGTCTATCTATCTCTCTCTCTCTCATTTCCGCTTTTTCCCATCATTTACTCCCTTTCTTTTCACTAATCATCTCTCTCTCTCTCTCTCTCTCTCTCTCTCTCTCTCTCTCTCTCTCTCTCTCTTTCAGTCTTTCTCTCTTTCTCTTTCTCTCTTTCTCTTTCTCTCTCTCTCTCTCTCTCTCTCTCTCTCTCTAACGTCAGTTTTCTTTTCCTCTCCCCTCTCTCTTCCTCTCCTCATTATATTCTTCTGTTCCTTCCTTCCTAACTTAAATAATTACTGTAACAAACCTAGTCTCGGCCCCCTACGCTCCTAGTAAAGCAATAATCTAATAATGAACTTAGTCTAATAATGAATTCTTTAGCTATTTTATCTTACAAAGTGAAGGAGCTTTGTGGTGTGGATGTGGATGTGATAGGAAGCGTTAGGAGAAACACACTGAGGTGGTCCGGCCATGTGGAGAGGATGGAGAGTGAGAGACTGACGAGGAGAATGTATGTGAATGAGGTGGAGGGAGGGGAGGCTAAGGATGAGATGGAGGGATGGAGTGGAGAGGTATATGAGAGGGGGGGGGGGTGAGCTGGGAGCAGGGCAGTGAAATGACGGGGGACAGGGCGACATAAAGGCGATTTGTTTGTGGCCACCCCTTACGGGATTAAGGCGTCTGGCAATAGAGATATATTTATATTTTTTATTTTCGCTTCTACTGTGACTATACTTCGTTCATTTTGATTTGGCGGAATGTTTCGTCCCTTTTCAACCTATTTCCGTAGCTCAGCCATGGAACAAGGCAGTATCAGGGCTCCACATCCTTTCCGTGGCACTTCTTCGTGACTAGCACGGTGTTTCAGTGGAACCGCTTGTTCTAGGTCCGGATTCAAGAT
>NC_137058.1:2470000-2477500 GCF_032717465.1 Coenobita brevimanus
GGGAAGTGAAATGACAGTGGTATATCGTAACTCAAAATTTCCTCCCCAGCTTTCGAAAAATAATATATGCCTCATTTTTTTGGAAGACAGAAGAGAGGAATTAATGTAATCTTTTTGGCCTAATATAGAAAGGCATCTGTCCAGGAGAATTTATATATATTTCTTCCTATTTTGCTTTCGTGAATTCTGAACTGATTTTTGTGGAAAGGTATTGTTTTTGTTAATATCCTGTGAATATTTGGACTAATTACAAGGCTATAATTTTCTAGGCTAAGAGAGAATGGTATATTGGGATTTTGAGGTGTCATTTTTTCCTTTTGGAGTCAAACTCGCTGTATCTTTTTTTTTTTTTTTTTTTTATGCGAGGAAGAAGGAACCAAAGGCCATAAGCCCGCAGTAACAGTTCCCTCCAAGAGAAAAACAAAATACAATAGAGAGCCAAATTCAAGATCCGTTCATTTTGAGATGCCTGGACACACTGCGTTTGAAAGACTGGAGATCATAGGCAGAAGGAAATACAGACAGAGGGAGACAGTTCCAGAGCTGACCTGTTGCATAAATGAAAGACTGGGAGTAACGGTTAACTCTTGCATTAGAGAGTTGGACAGAAAAGGGATGAGAGTTTGCTGCCAGACGGGTGCTACGCGCCCGTCGTAGAGGTGGAGGAATGCAAGCAGACAGTTCAGAGGAGCAGTGACCATTAAAGTAGCGATAGAAAAGAGATAAAGATGCAACAGTGCGGCGAAGAGACAGAGGTTGAAGGGAGTCAGTAAGAGGAGGAGATTTAATGAGACGAAAAGCCTTTGACTCCACCCTATTGAGAAGAGCTGTATGTGGGGAGCCTCCCCACACATGAGAGTTGTACTCCACACAGGGGCGGATAAAACCCCTGTATAGAGTCAACAATTGTGCAGGGGTAAAGAAAGAGAGGAGTCGGCTTAACACACCCAATCTCTTGGAAGCAGATTTTACAAGAGATGTAATATGATCTTTCCAAGATAAGTCCCGAGTAAATGAAACCCCAAGCATGTTCAAGGATGATGCAGGATTAATCTGAATATTATTAAACATTAGTGGGTACACCTGTGGAAGATTTTGTCGGGTTGATAGGTGTAAGAACTGAGTCTTAGATGCATTAAAGACAACCATATTATTTTTACCCCAGTCAGAGATATGAGCCAAGTCGGACATTAGGTGTGCCATAGCCTCATCCCTTGTTTCTTGAAGTAACTGTTGAGATGGGCGTTGCGGGAACCGAATGGAAAGGTGAAGGGTGGAGTCATCAGCGTATGAGTGGATAGGGTTAGATGTACAGCTTAGATCATTGATGAATAAAAGGAAGAGAGTTGGTGATAGGACAGAGCCCTGAGGAACACCACTGTTGATAGATCTAGGAGAAGAACGATGGCCGTCTACGACAGCAGCTATAGAACGACCAGAAAGGAAGCTAGCGATGAAGGCACAGATAGAAGGATAGAAACCGTAGGAGGGCAGTTTGGAAATTAAAGATTTATGCCAGACTCGATCGAAAGCCTTTGATATGTCAAGTGCAATGGCAAAGCTTTCGCCAAAGTCCCGAAAGGAGGATGACCAGGAGTCTGAAAGGTAGGTGAGAAGATCGCCAGTGGAGCGTCCCTGACGGAACCCATACTGACGATCGGAAAGAAGGTTGTGATAGGAAAGATGCCTTAAAATTTTTCTATTAAGAATTGACTCGAAAACTTTTGAAATACAGGACGTTAAAGCAATTGGACGATAGTTGGAGGGTTGGGAGTGGTCACCCTTCTTTGGGACTGGCTGAATGAGAGCAAACTTCCAGCAAGAAGGAAAGGTACAAGTTGACAGACAAAGGCGAAATAGTTTGCCTAGGCAGGGTGTAAGCACAGAAGCACAGTTTTTGAGAACAACAGGAGGGACCCCATCAGGCCCATATGCCTTGTTAGTACTGAGGCCAGTGATGGCTGAAAATACATCAACTGAAGAAATTTTAATGTCAGCCATGAGGAAGTCAGAGGGGGGAAGTGATGGAGGAACAGCATATTTTGGTAGAGAGGAAAGTCGAAGTTTGCGCCCTCGAGCCTGTGGAGAGTGTTATATCTTTTCCTCTCTCTCTCTTTCTCGTGTGTTCCGGGGACGGCTGAGTGGCCATTATCAGCGTCTTATGTATTGTTTATTCATTACTGTCACTGTCACGCCCACGCCCACACCAGCAGACCAGGCCTTCCTCAAGACACCTGTGATCTTGATAGGCGAGTTTCTGTGTGATGTTTACAAGTTGTCCTGTATATATAAGAGAGAGAGAGAGAGAGAGAGAGAGAGAGAGAGAGAGAGAGAGAGAGAGAGAGAGAGAGAGAGAGAGAGAGAGAGAGAGAGAGAGAGAGAGAGAGAGAGAGAGAGAGAGAGAGAGAGAGAGAGAGAGAGAGATTTTCTTTTCGAGCAAAGAAACCTGCCCTGCCCATTTCATCCCTTCCATACCCTGCCCTTCCTTGCCCTGCCCTGCCCTTCCTTGCTCTACCCTTCCTTACCCTGCCCTGCCCTTCCTTGCCCTGCCCTGCCCTTCCTTGCTCTACCCTTCCTTGCCCTGCCCTGCCTCTCCCTTCCCTACCTTACCTCACCCCACCCCACCTCACCCCACCCCACCCCAGTGCTGGTGGTGTGGGGCCGGTGGGTGGGATGGGTGTGTGAATAGGAACGGGGTCTTGTGCATTTGTGAGTGTGTGTGTGTGTGTGTGTGTGTGTGTGTGTGTGTGTGTGTGTGTGTGTGTGTGTGTGTGTGTGTGTGTGTGTGTGGATGAGGAGATGGATTCACGGTGGGAGGTTCCTCTTTCTCTCTCTCTCACTCTCTCTGATACACACACACACACACACACACACACACACACACACACACACACACACACACACACACACACACACACACACATTTTTCTTCTTCATTCTCTGATAAATCTCACTCTTTCTCCCACCTCACTCTCACTTTTGTCACACACACTTTTTCTTCTTTCTCCTCTGATACGCCTCACACTTTTCTCATTCTGGCTTGCGAGAGAGAGAGAGAGAGAGAGAGAGAGAGAGAGAGAGAGAGAGAGAGAGAGAGAGAGAGAGAGAGCAAGGTCCTACACCCTTTTCACACTTCCCCTCACACTTTTTATCCCCCCATTCTGGTCAGGTAAGGAAGCTCCGTAACACCTCTTCCTTAGCGATTTATTTTTGGATATGGCTGGTTAATATCCTTTTGAACGTTATTGATGCTGAGTATGGCGGTAGTGGAGGGATTTATGCTACACAGAAGACGAAAGGAAGGCGTAACAAAAAATAAATCGCTTAGGAAAAGGTGTTAGGGAGCTTCCTCATCCAAAACGATAATATTTTTCTCTTAACTATACCCCATTCACTCCAAACTGGCCCAAAATTGCCTTCTCTGTCTATCAGTTTCTATCTATCAGTCTTTCCGTCTATCTGTCTATGTATCTATTTCTCTGTCTATCTATCTATCTATCTATCAATTTATCTATTCCAAGAGAGGGTGATCACTGAAAAATCCCTGTCCCCGCCGTCAAGCTGCCCTCCCTCCTTCTCTCACTACTCTCTCTCTCTCTCTCTCTCTCTCCATCTTCCCTCCCCTCCTCCCTCCTTACACACTGTCTTCTAGTCTCTTATGGGGAGGGAAGGAGAGAGAGAGAGAGAGAGAGAGAGAGAGAGAGAGAGAGAGAGAGAGAGAGAGAGATCTACCAACTCGGAGAAGTAATTACGGAGGAACAATACCGAGCCAGATAGGGGTTGGGGGGGTGGGGAGGAAGGCGATAGTTGGAGGATTCAGCCCTTATTGGAAATCGGCTCTAAGAAAGTCTATACCGGTCAGGAGGATTCGGCGCTGAGAAATCCCGGCTCACACGCTGCTAAATCACATCATGTTAATTCGCCGAGTGCAGACGCGCCGAAATTGCACTCGAGAATGAAGGGGGATCTGTGGGAGCCGAAGTGGTGCCGAGCCGAAGGAGACTTTTACACTGATAGGTGCGGTCTTCGAGAGAGAGAGAGAGAGAGAGAGATTGAAGTGGGAATTTAATCCAAGGGAAGAATTAACTTGTAAATGGATTCCAGCGCCGCCAGAGAGAGAGAGAGAGAGAGAGAGAGAGAGAGAGAGAGAGAGAGAGACCCTAATCAGCTGGAGAAAATCGTCTGGAGATCGTACGAACGAAAGAGATATAATAGTGAACGAAAGAAATTGAGAGAGAGAGAGAGAGAGAGAGAGAGAGAGAGAGACGCAGTGACAAGTAGAAGAGGTGAAAGTGACAAGTAGAAGAGGTGAAACATTAGCCAGCAGAGGAAAGTGACAAGTAGAAGAGGTGAAACATTAGCCAGCAGAGGAAAGTGACAAGTAGAAGAGGTGAAACATTAGCCAGCAGAGGAAAGTGACAAGTAGAAGAGGTGAAACATTAGCCAGCAGAGGAAAGTGACAAGTAGAAGAGGTGAAACATTAGCCTGCAGAGGAAAGTGACAAGGAGAAGAGGTGAAACATTAGCCAGCAGAGGAAAGTGACAAGTAGAAGAGGTGAAATATTAGCCAGCAGAGGAAAGTGACAAGTAGAAGAGGTGAAATATTAACCAGCAGAGGAAAGTGACAAGTAGAAGAGGTGAAATATTAGCCAGCAGAGGAAAGTGACAAGTAGAAGAGGTGAAACATTAGCCAGCAGAGGAAAGTGACAAGTAGAAGAGGTGAAACATTAGCCAGCAGAGGAAAGTGACAAGTAGAAGAGGTGAAACATTAGCCAGCAGAGGAAAGTGACAAGTAGAAGAGGTGAAACATTAGCCAGCAGAGGAAAGTGACAAGTAGAAGAGGTGAAACATTAGCCAGCAGAGGAAAGTGACAAGTAGAAGAGGTGAAACATTAGCCAGCAGAGGAAAGTGACAAGTAGAAGAGGTGAAACATTAGCCAGCAGAGGAAAGTGACGAGTAGAAGAGGTGAAACATTAGCCAGCAGAGGAAAGTGACAAGTAGAAGAGGTGAAACATTAGCCAGCAGAGGAAAGTGACAAGTAGAAGAGGTGAAACATTAGCCAACAGAGGAAAGTGACAAGTAGAAGAGGTGAAACATTAGCCAGCAGAGGAAAGTGACAAGTAGAAGAGGTGAAACATTAGCCAGCAGAGGAAAGTGACAAGTAGAAGAGGTGAAACATTAGCCAGCAGAGGAAAGTGACAAGTAGAAGAGGTGAAACATTAGCCAGCAGAGGAAAGTGACAAGTAGAAGAGGTGAAATTTTAGCCAGCAGAGGAAAGTGACAAGTAGAAGAGGTGAAATATTAGCCAGCAGAGGAAAGTGAAAAAAATTGCCTGAGAAGAGGTGAAACATTAGCCAGCAGAGGAAAGTGACAAGTAGAAGAGGTGAAACATTAGCCAGCAGAGGAAAGTGACAAGTAGAAGAGGCGAAATATTAGCCAGCAGAGGAAAGTGACAAGTAGAAGAGGTGAATCTCAAGGTGAAATTTAATCTTACCTGTACATCTTAATCATTAGGCCAGACCAGGTGTTGAAGGGATAGGGAACGTAGCCAGAACCAATAAGAGGGAAGGGTGCCAAGTACGTCTCTCTCTCTCTCTCTCTCATGAGAAAGGGAAAAATATAAAACCAGGGGAAAATCGCCGGAAAGTGTTTTGAGAATAGGAAAAATTGCCTGATAAAAGGGTTAAAATTGCCTGAAAATAGGGGGAAAATTGCCTGAGAATAGGGAAAAAATTGCCTGAGAATAGGGAAAAAATTGCCTGAGAATAGGGAAAAAATTGCCTGAATAGGGAAAAAATTGCCTGAGAATAGGGAAAAAATTGCCTGAGAATAGGGAAAAAATTGCCTGAGAATAGGGAAAAAATTGCCTGAGAATAGGGAAAAAATTGCCTGAGAATAGGGAAAAAATTGCCAGAGAATAGGGAAAAATTGCCTCAGTAGAGAAAAAATTGCCAGAGAATAGGGAAAAAATTGCCTGAGAATAGGGAAAAAATTGCCTGAGAATAGGGGAAAAAATTGCCTGAGTAGGGGAAAAATTGCCTGGGTAGGGGAAGAAATTGCCGGAGGATAGGGAAAAATCGCCTGCAAATGGGGGAAGAATTGCCTTGAAATGAGGGAAAAATTGCCTGGGAATAGGGGAGAAATTGCCTGAGAATAGGGGAGAAATTGCCTGAGAATAGGGGAGAAATTGAGAGTAGGGGGGAAATTGCTTGAAATGGGTGAAAATTGCCTGAAAGCAGGGAAAAAATTGCCTGGGAATAGGGGGGAAAAATTGCCTAAGAGAGTTGGCAAAGGTGTAGCGTGGCGGAAGGTTTGGAGCGTTGATGGGTTTAGAATTAGTCAGGTGATTGGCAGGTGGAGCCAGGTTAATTATTCACCAGGTATGCCGACTGACGTAGCTAGCATTTTTTTTTTATTTTTTTTTTATTTGATCTTGAGAGTTATATGAGAGAGCAGGGCAGTGAAATGGCGGGGGACACAGCGACGTGGAGGCGATTTGTTTGTGGCCACCCCTTACGGGATTAAGGCGTCTGGCAATAGACAGATAAATAGAATTTGATCTTGCTTTCGCCATATAATTTCCTGCAGCTGAGGGGAGGGGTTTTGATATGGGGGGGGGTGAGAGAGAAGAAAGTGTTAGAGAGGAAAGTGTTAGAAGAGAGGAAAGTGTTAGAGAGGGAAGTGTTAGAAGAGAGGAAAGTGTTAGAAGAGAGGAAAGTGTTAGAAGAGAGGAAAGTGTTAGAGAGGAGTGTTAGAAGAGTGTTAGAGAGGAAAGTGTTAGAAGAGAGGAAAGTGTTAGAAGAGAGGAAAGTGTTAGAGAGGAAAGTGTTAGAAGAGAGGAAAGTGTTAGAAGAGAGGAAAGTGTTAGAGAGGAAAGTGTTAGAAGAGAGGAAAGTGTTAGAGAGGAAAGTGTTAGAAGAGAGGAAAGTGTTAGAAGAGAGGAAAGTGTTAGAAGAGAGGAAAGTGTTAGAAGAGAGGAAAGTGTTAGAGAGGAAAGTGTTAGAAGAGAGGAAAGTGTTAGAAGAGAGGAAAGTGTTAGAGAGGAAAGTGTTAGAAGAGAGGAAAGTGTTAGAAGAGAGGAAAGTGTTAGAAGAGAGGCAAGTGTTAGAGAGGAAAGTGTTAGAAGAGAGGCAAATGTTAGAGTGATAGTTTAGCAAGTCTTTATAATCTAGCATGTTTCAGTGTTCTCTCATTTCTAGCATGTATATATATATTTTCACATCTTTTTTTTTTTAGCTGTCTATCTATCTATCTATTGCCTTAATCCCGTAAGGGGTGACCACAAACAAATCGCCTCCATGTCGCCCTGTCCCTCGCCATTTCACTACCCTGCACCCAGCTCACATAGGCTATATATTTTCTCACATAGATCTTTTTATATATATATATATTTTGAGTCCAGCAAATTGGAAAGAAAAGTATATTATAACGGTAGAGGCTGGTATAAGGAAGCTGTTTTATTCTTGTTTTTTTTTAATTAAAGGAAGAAGGAACCCAAGGC
>NC_137058.1:2487500-2490000 GCF_032717465.1 Coenobita brevimanus
AGAAAGGAATAGAGAGAGAGAAAAAAAAAGCAGGAGTGAGAATGAGAGAGAGAGAGAGAGAGAGAGAGAGAGAGAGAGAGAGAGAGAGAGAGAGAGAGAGAGAGAGAGAGAGAGTAAGGAAGGGAGAAAGACACAAGAGAGAGAGAGTGAGGAAAAGAGAGAGACGAGAGAGAGAGTAAGAGAGAGTAAGGGTCCATAAAGAGGTGTTGACACAGCACACAAAGGCGCGTCTCGTTCCGTATTCAAATGAGGGAGGAACTTGGGGCTGGAGGTGCATTTGGGCGATTTTCCTACTTCTTCACATTTTCCCTAATTTTCCCACCAAGTTCAGTGACCCCTTTTCCCTCCCACGCCCCATTTTCCTTGAGATTTGTCCTTATTATGCTTATTTTAGGCTTTATATCAGTCTACCAGTGCTTTTGCTGCTTCCGTTTTCTTTTTATTATTGTTGTTCCTATTCCTCGTCTTCGTTTTCTTCTTCTTTTGCCTATTTTCACAGGGTGTATTGCCCCCACCCTGACCCACCACCCATCCCCCTGCCTCCCCATCCCGCCCACTCCTCCCCACCCACCCCACCCACTTGTCTAGCCCCCCTCCACATCTCTCTCTCTCTCCTCCTCTCCCCTCCACCCCCCATTTTTGTCTCTCTCCCTCCCTTCCTCTCGTCATTCATCCCTCACATCCTCCCCTTATACATTTTTTTTAATTTCCTTTATTTCTCTCTTTATTTTCTCACTTTTTCACACTTTCTCACATTCCCTCCCTCCCCCTTCCTCTCCCCCTCCCCCAAACCCCTTTCCCTCTCCTTCTTACCTCCCCCCTCCAACTCCCTTCTCCCTCCAGCTTCCCCTCTCCCTACCTCTCCCCTCTCCCTCTAGTTTCCCCCCCCCTCTCTCTCTGCCCCTCTTCCCCCTCCAACTCCCCTTCCTTCCCCTCCAGCTCCCTTTCCTCCCCCTCCAACTCCCCCTCCTCCCCTCCCAGCACCCATTCCTCCCCCTCCAACTCCCCCTCCTCCCCCTCCAACTCCCCCTCCTTCCCCTCCAACTCCCCCTCCTCCCCCTTCAGTTCCCCTTCCTCCCCCTCCAGTTCCCCTTCCTCCCCCTCCAACTCCCTTCTCCCTCCAGCTTCCCCTCTCCCTACCTCTCTTCTCCCTCTAGTTCCCCCCCTCTCTCTTCCTCTCCCTTTATCTCCCCCCCACGGTATCTCTGCCTCTTCTCTCACTCTATCTGCCCCCTCCTCCCCCTCCTCCTCCCCCCTCTTCCCCTCCTCCCCTCCCTGGTGTGGGTCTATGGGGGGGCTGGGGGGAGGGGGAGACATATTGCTCTCATTCTGGAAGGAAGTAAAACAGGAACCATTTATCCTGGTTCCCCCACCACCCGGCTGACGGCACTACCTCTCCCTCTCTCTCTCTCACACACACACACACACACATTTTCATAGCGCCTCCTTTCTCTCTCTCTCTCTCTCTCTCTCTCTCTCTCTCTCTCTCTCTCTCTCTCTCTCTCTCTCTCTCTCACATTTTCATACCGCTTCTGATGTGGCCTTGTTAAATATTTAGGAGAGAAAATGAAGGAGGAAAGAAGGAGGGGAGGGGAGGGAAGGGGGAAGTGGAAGGGGAGGGAAGGGGAGAGGGGAAGGGAGGGGAGGATGGGGGAGAGGGGAGGGGAGGGGGAAAGCAATGGAAACAATGAAGGGAGAGGGGAGGGGAGGGAACTGGAGAGGGAAGGGGAGGGGGAATGGAGAAGGGAGGGGAGGAGGGAGAGGGTTTTAGGTAGAGGGAAGGGGGTGAGTGTGGAGGGGGAGGGAAGAGAGAAAGGGAGAAGGGAGGGAGGGGAAGATGGGAGAGGGAGAAAGGAAGAAGGAGGAGAAATAAGAGGGAAGAAAAGACGGTTAAGGAAGCTCCCTAACACCTCTTCCTTAGCGATTTATTTTCGGATATGAATGGTTAATATCCTTTTGTACGTCATTTGTTCAGAGTAAGGCGATATTGGAAGGATTTACGTATCAGAGGAGGAGAGTAAGGTGGAATGAACAAAATAAATCGCTTAGGAAAAGGTGTTAGGGAGCTTCCTCAACCGAAGACTCTACATTGGATTTCTTAACCCTCCATTTTGATGATGATAAAAATACTAATACTAATAATAATAATAGAAATAATAATAATAATAATAATAATAATAATAATAATAATAATAATAATAAAAAATAATAATAATAATAAAAATAATAATAATAACAGCAACAACAACAACAACAACAACAGTAATAATAATAAAAATAAAAATAATAATAATAATAATAATAATAATAATAATAATAATAATAATAATAATAATAATAACAATACTAATACTAATACTAATACTAATAATAATAATAGTTGTAATAATAATATTAATATGACTCATTCAAGAATAAAATGAGAGACTGATAGTGAGAGATTTAATGGGGAAAAGAGAGAGAGAGAGAGAGAGAGAGAGAGAGAGAGAGAGAGAGAGAG
>NC_137058.1:2492500-2517500 GCF_032717465.1 Coenobita brevimanus
TCTTTAACCTTTCCTCGAATTCAAAGTTCAAAGAACCATCCTTGGCTAAATAAGTACCTAAATATTTAAACCTATCAACTTGCTTTACAACCATACCTCCAATTACACATTCCTGCGCATTTTCCATATTCATATTGATTATTTCAGTTTTTCCACAATTAATAACCAAACCCACCTTGCGACCTTCACTCACCAAACAGTCCAACACTCTCTGCATCTCTTCTGGCCCATCACAAATCAAAACTATATCATCTGCATAATCTAAATCCAAAAGTTTACTGTTCTCTCCCAAAGTATACCTGCACCGGTTTCTGTTCCAACGCGTTTCATAATGTAATCAATGACCAATATAAATAGTAAAGGCGATAGAACACCGCCTTGAATTACTCCGGACTTGACTTCAAACGAATCACTCAGACAACCATCAACCATCACTTTACAAAATGTGTCCTCATGCATGTTCATAATGACCCTCACAAACTCCTCTGGTATTCCATAATGTCTCATGATCTTCCCCATAGTCTCTCTCGAAACACTATCAAAAGCCTTTTCAAAATCAACAAAACAAAGACTTAACGGCACTCTCATTTCATTAACTTGCTGCATCAAATGCCTAACTATAAAGATCTGATCATTGCAACCACGTCCCTTTCTAAAACCAGCCTGTTCATCCCTCAGAATACCCTCAACCACTGGCTCCAACCTATTTAACAACACTCTACTGAAAACTTTCAAAGCTATCGGTGACAAAGAGATTCCCCTCCAATTACCACATTCACTCAGGTCTCCCTTCTTCGGAACTTTAACAATTACACCATTCTTCCAAACTGATGGTAGTAACCCCGTCACCCATATCTTATTGAATAGCTTGGTCAAGATCATTATTAATCTATCCCCCTCCACTTTAAACATTTCCGGAAATAAACCATCCTCCCCTGGTGCATTATTATTCTTTAACTGTTTTACTGCTTTCTCCACTTCTGCAAGCCTCAACTCTCCTGTTTCTATATTTAAATCTTCCTGAGCAGACGGTATATCCTCTTCTGGTGGTATTGGTCTATTAAGAACTGTCTCAAAATGCTCTTTCCATCTATTTTTAATATCTCCATCTTTGGTCAATAAATTTCCTTCCCTGTCTCTAACTGGTATTTCCTTGCGTTTACCTGCATTACCACTCAGTTCTCTAATCGATTAATAAACTAGTTAAAAAATTAGAATTCCTTATACAGTAAAATAGCTAAGATTTGCTATATAGAATTGTCCTTAATTCTAAAAAAAGAAAAAAAAAATGTGGTATGAAATGCATTCAGACATATAGACAGACATATACACATACATACAGACGTTCACATACACACAATACATCCAGACATGCACGTAATCATGTATACATGAATGCATATACACATACATAATTACACATTCAAATACATACACATAATATTAAACTTGCATTACAAATACAATAAATAGATCACACTTATACAGATAGATACAAATTCGTAAATACTCAAACAAATATATTTATAAAGACAACCTGTATACATATATTAATACACATACATACATAATATATACTTACCTACATACATTACCACATACATACATACATACATACAATACATATATACTTACATACATACTTACATAGACATAGGCATACATGTACATACAAACATATACCCTATTAACCCTGCATACGGTATACATACATACATACATACATTCATATATACATGCATATATATACATACACATTCATTTACATGTACTTATGCTACAAGCCATGAATACATAACCTACCCAGTACAATAAACGGAAAAACAGTTATATAGAATTATTTTAGTATCAGGGTTACGAATATGATGGCGTATACTAATTTAAAGCAACATCCACATAGCACACAGCTATTTGGGTTAGCGAAAATACTTACACACTTACATACATACATACATACATTCATATATACATACATATATATATACCTGGGGGTAGGGGGGTTTTCAAGAATACTCCCCCAGTATCCCTGCTTGTCGTAAAAGGCGACTAAAAGGGTTGGCGGAGGGTTAGTGCCCCTCCCCGGAAAACAACTAACTAAAAAAACAAACAAGAAGCCTCGGACAAGGACTGACCAAACGATGACGACCCAGGACCGGACACAGGACTTGGTAATGAGTACATGGAATGTAAGAGGAGCGAATGATGAGGTGAAAGAGAGAGAGATTGTCCAGGTGCTTGAGGATGCGAAAGTGGATGTATGTGGAATAACTGAAACAAAATGGAGAGGAGAAAGTGTGAGAGAATGGGAGTATGGATGGGGTATATGTGCAGGAGTAGATGAGAATGAGAGGGCAAAGGAAGGAGTGTGTATAGTTGTGAGTAAAAGATGGAAGAAGAGCGTAAGACAGTATGGATCAGTTGGGTCAAGGATTGTGTGGGTAAAGTTGAAAGTTGGAATACAAATGTGGGCGATTGTGTGTGTGTATGCGCCAACGCAAGATCGTGCTAGAAGAGTGAGAGAAGAGGTCTGGACAAATGTAGAAGTGTGCATGGAAAAGTTTGGAAGGAATGAGAAAGTGTTTTTGATTGATGATATGAATGGTAAAGCTGGGAATGTGAATGTGGATGGAATAGTTGGTGAGTGGGGTGTGCCTGCTGAGATAGATGAGAATGGGAGTGCGTTAGTGGACATTTGTGCTGGGAGGGGGTTGGTGATAGCCAATACCCTCTTCAGGCATAAAATGATCCACAGGTATACATGGCGAGTGATGAGAAGGGTGGGTGGTGAACTGAATGAAAGGAAGGCAATGATTGATTATGTGTGAGTGGATGAAAGGATGCGAAGATGTGTAAAGGATGCAAGAGTGTATAGAGGTTGGGGGAGTGGACTTTCTGACCACTACTTGATGGTGGCCAGAATTAGGATTCAAGTAAGATGGAGGAATAGAAGAAGGGAAAGACGAGAGGAAGGAGTAGTTGCAAGGAGAGTGGAAAGGTTACAAGAGGATGAGAAAAAGGCAGAGTATAAGAGAGAAGTGGAGGAACGATTGGGCAAATATGAATTGGAGCAGATGGGAGACGTGGAAGGTGTGTGTAAGATATTTACAGAAGAAATATGTGCAGCATGTGATGTGGTGTGTGGAAGGAAGAGAAGACGGAGGGGGGTGCAAGGAGCAGCGTGGTGGACTGAAGAGGTGAAACAGGCTGTGGCACAAAAGAAGAAAGCATACAATGAATGGATGAGAAATAGGGGCGTGGAAGAAGTTGAGAGGCGGAAGAGAGAGTTATATGTGGAAAGGAAGAGAGAGGTGAAAAGATTAGTAAGAGAGAGTAAGAAGAGAGTGGATGAGGAATTTGGAAGGAATTTGAGTGTAAAGTGGAGGGACTGTAAGAAAATGTTCTGGAGAGAAGTGAAAAGAGTAAGACAGGGTGGAAGTGAAGTTAGCAGGGGAGTGAAAGATAAAAATGGTAGATTACTAGTGGAGAAGGGAGAAAAAGTGAGCAGATGGAGAGAACACTTTAAGGAATTGTTGAACGTAGAGGATGGAAGTAATGCGAGTATAAGTGGCTGGGGAATGGCTGGGAGAAGGAGGGAGTTGAGAAGACAGGAAGAAATCAGTAGGATAGAAGTTGTGGAAGCAATGAAGAAAGTTAAATCGGGGAAAGCCCCAGGAATTGATGGAGTGTGTGGTGAAATGCTGAAGCATGGGGGAGAGATAGTAGTAGAATGGATGTGGAAGATGTGCAGATTGGCCTGGGAGGAAGGTAGAGTCCCGGAGGATTGGAAGTCAGGTATAATTATTCCCTTGTACAAAGGAAAAGGGGAAAAAGAAGTGTGTGGTAATCATAGGGGCATTTGTCTTCTTAGTATAATAGGAAAAGTGTATGGTAGGATACTTATAGACAGAGTTAGAGAAAGAACAGAGAAATTAGTTGGAGAAGAACAGGGAGGCTTTAGGAAGGGAAGAGGTTGTGTAGATCAGATATTCATTCTTAGATCTTTAGTGGAAAAGTTTCTAGAGAAGGGAAAGAAGTTGTATGCGGCTTTCATGGATTTGGAGAAAGCATATGACAGGGTGGATAGACAAGGATTGTGGAAAGTGTTAAGAATATATGGAGTAGATGGGAAGTTGTTGAATGCTGTGAAGAGTATGTACGATGGTGCGAAGGCTGCAGTGCGTGTGGATGGTGAACTAAGTGAATTTTTCTCTTTGAAAGTTGGTTTGAAACAGGGATGTGTCATGTCTCCATGGTTGTTCAATCTGTACATGGATGGGGTAATAAAAGAGGTACAAGGTAGGGTAGTGGATGTTGGAGTGGCCCTGGTGAGAGAGGATAGTGTTTGGAAACTCCCTGTACTGTTGTTTGCAGATGATACTGTGTTGTTGAGTGAAGACGAAGGGGAGCTGCAAGGCTTGGTGGATGAGTTTGAGAGAGTGTGTAAGAAACGGAACCTAAAGGTGAATGTAGGGAAGAGTAAAGTGATGGTCTTTGAGAGAGGTGAAGTTAGTGAATGTACAGCGAGGTTGGATGGTGAGGAATTGGAAAATGTGAGTACGTTTAAGTATTTGGGTAGTGTGATGAGTAAGGATGGAGGTTTGGAGGGTGAAGTGCTTGAAAGGGTACAGCAGGGAAGAAAGGTTGCTGGTTCCTTGAAAGCAGTGATAAGAAACAGGGAAGTGAGCATGGAAGTGAAAAAGTTACTACATGACAGTATTGTGATACCAACTCTAACGTACGGAAGTGAAGCTTGGACATTGTTGGAAGGACACAAGTCAAGAGTGAGAGCAGTGGAAATGAGTTATTTAAGAGGAGCCTGTGGAGTCACGTGGAGAGACAGGCTGACGAATGAGGATATGAAGGAGCGTTGTGGTGTGGATGTGGATGTGATAGGAAGCGTTATGAGGAACACACTGAGGTGGTTTGGCCATGTGGAGAGGATGGAGGGTGAAAGACTGACGAAGAGAGTGTATGTGAGTGAGGTGGAGGGGGGAAGAGGGAAGAGGAGGCGGAGGATGAGATGGAGGGATGGGGTGGAGAGGTATATGAGAGAGGGGGGTGTGAGTTGGGAGCAGGGCAGTGAAATGGCGGGGGACAGGGCGACGTGGAGGCGTTTTGTTTGTGGCCACCCCAAACGGGATTGAGGTGTCTGGCAATAGATAGATAGAAAAATAGTCCTCATTTATACGTGATGACTATAGGCTTGTAATAAATATTGTTTCAGTGATATCTTAAAGCTTAAGATGTTTTCCTTCACTCGTATATTTAATGGCAATATATTCCGGGTCTTCACTCCCTGATACAGTATTGACGTTTGTGACTGTGATGTGGCCAGTAATGGAATTTTAAAATCGTTTTTCTTAAATCATAATATTTGTTAGAGTGGCATTGGAACATGTCATCACTGATATAACCATTGAGAGATTTATATACAAAGAGAGCATTACAGTATCGAGTTATGTCATCTAGTTTTAACAGTTCTAGTTCACAAAAGAGGTTGTTCGTATGACAGAACCTAGGACGTTTGGTAACTGTTCTAACAATTTTTTTTTTTTGAGCAATTCGAAGTGGATTACCTTTAGATTTGCCAGAATTTGCCCATACTGAGTGGCAATAGCAAATGTTAGGATACACTAAAGAGTAATATATTAGTTTTAGTGCTTTGATGTTTAGTATGTGGCGAGTTAATTTCATTATACCACATTGCTTGTTCATCTTAGTGACCACATTTTGAATGTGTAAGTTCCAGGAAAGATGTTTATCAACAATTACACCCAAAAATTTAGTATGATCAACCTCTTTCACCACACACTCGCCTATTCTTAATGGATCCTGATGCTGTGGTATATTTTTCTTCCCGAAAAAAATTGATAAATGTTGTTTTATTGGTATTTGATGTAAGCTTATTATTAGTTATCCATCTGTTAATACCGATTAGTTCATTATTCATTATTTGCGTCAGGGAGTGAAGACTCTGGTGACTAGCATAGATTGTACAATCATCAGCGAAAATTACGAATTTCAGATTCTTACTCGAGTAAACAATGTCATTTATATATAAAAGAAACAACAGTGGCCCCAAAATGGATCCCTGCGGAACTCCATAGGAAATTATCTTTGTGTCTGATGCATGTTCTTTAAACTGGACAAACTGTTTGCGATTTTTTAGGTATGAGTGGAAACATAAAAGAGAAATATCACTGACACCATAATGTTCCAGTTTAGAGAGTAATATATTGTGGTCAGCAGTGTCAAAAGCCTTAGATAGATCTAAAAACACTGCAATGGAAAATAGTCTCTTATCAAACGAATGTAAAATATCATTAGTAAATGATAATAAGCCAGTTTCTGTTGACCGAGCTTTACGAAATCCATATTGGGAATCAACCAAAATATCATTTTTACAGCAGTATTCCATGAGCCTACAGTACATTAACTTTTCTAAGATTTTACTTATTGCTGGAAGCACAGACACAGGCCTGTAATTTTTTATTTCTCTTCTATCACCAGCCTTAAAAATTGGTATTACTTTCGCAATCTTTAACTTCTCGGGGAATATTCCTGTTGCAAAAGATGAGTTGCATAGATGTAAGAGAACTGGGCATAGTGTGTTGGCTGTTTCCTATATTACACTAATGGGAACCTCATCATTACCAGCAGCAGAATTTTTAAAACTGATTAGTAACTTTCAGCAACTCCTCCCTTGCGACTGGAGACATAACGAGAGAAATTACAGATCTGTTACCCAAAGTTGATCCAGAATAATCATCCAAGCTATTCACTTGTTCGGCAAGAGTCCTATTAACCCGGGTACACACACGCGAACAGAACATCGTAACGTAACCCCGTCGTGTAACAAAAACGCCTGTGTGGACGGGACCTCGTAACGTCACTGCGTAACACCCGAGCGAACATATATGTTACGCGTTGGGCTTCGCTGCCGATCCACCAATTGTCGGTTTTTGCGCGTCGCATCAAAGGATGTTACAGGGTGAGGTTACGCAATGTGTGGACGGGACGTGTGTCCGACACCTATCAACTGGGTACAGCCGCTACACCGAGTCTGCTCAGTAATCAGTATGAGGCTGGTCCCTAAACATAAAAATATATAACACAGGTTTTTAGAGTAATGTACCACAGGGATCGGTCATGTTCGAGTACACGGAGGAACCACTCAAAGCCATGAAACATGTTTCAAACCATTGGAACTTAAAAGCGGAACAGTATATGAGCCATAACGAGGTGACTTTGTGGTTTATCTGTAGTCCGCTGTCAGTCCAAGTATACCCACAATACGGTACATCCGTGGGAACACCGTGTGCCTTACCACCATGGCTGAGTGGAGTGAAAATACTGCCCTTCAATTCATAAGTTATTACGAGGAGAAGACCTTATTGTGGGATACAAAACACGCAGGCCATTTTAATAAGATACATCGCAATGATGCGTGGGTGGAGAGAGCCCAGAGAACGGGGAAAACGGTGGAAGAATGTTAGAAAAAGATGACATCCTTGTTAGCGGCTATGAGTGTAAGTGCTAACCTCTCCTGTACTGTGATACCTGGTCTCATGTGTGTGTCGTTTTTCATTATTCTAGGTGCTACCAATCTCATGATGCTCTCAAAATCTGTCGACGACATTCTGGTGAACATTTTGTAGTGGCCAGAAACTTCTTGGAACCTCATGTCTGCGAGTAATTCCCGACCACTGTATACCATCCTTCTTGTGTATGACTGTGACTGCCACTATTTTCTTTCCTTTCTCCTCTTCACTGTATGATAATGTATATAAATATACGCGGCAGCTGCGACAGGTAAACTTGCCATTGTCAGTACAACCTCCGCCTGATAGAGGTGGGGCGCATGAAAGTTCACGACGCGACAAGGTTCGGTTACGGACTCATCATTTCCACACCTTGTTACCCGTATCTTCGTCGCGCAACACGGCCTTGTTACGATACGGTGTTCTGTTCGCGTGTTTTACCAACATTTATATAATAATCATTGAATACATCTGCAAATTGATTATGTCTTGATAGTGTTTCCTTTTCCACACTAAAAATATTGTTCAGGTCTGTATTTCCTTCTTTCCCGAGGATATTGTTAATGATTTTCCATGTCTCCTTAGAGTCACCTGAGTTATCTTAAAGCTTTTTGAGGAAGTAGGCAGCCTTAGCATTCCTTACTCTCAATGTAAGCTCATTACGCAACCTCCGATAGGTAGGTAGGTAGGTAGGTAGAGAGAGAGAGAGAGAGAGAGAGAGAGAGCAATCCCTTTACGCACATCAACTGGCACCACACACCTTTACATCCCACCATCTTGGCACTAAGACCCACCGTCCATACTGAATACATGTTGGGCGTCAGTATATTTAGTTCCTGTACTCCTTTCACCTTAACTTGGCCCAGATTTTCGTCCTTTTGCACTTTATTTCACGTACCTCAGAGGCAAAGGTAATGCTGTGGCTCTACATCCTTTCCATAGCACTTCTTTGTGACTAGCACGAAGTTAGAGAGGAGTATTGCAGTCGATTCTATTTAATTTTTACAAGAACACAAATTCCTACACTCCGTTCACTTTAACTTGGCCTAAAATTGCCATCTCTCCTTCTTGAATGCCGAGTTGTGACAATAGATTAACACCAGAATATTTTGCTAGTCACGAAGAAGTGCTATGGAAAGAAGAGCCATAGCATTGTCTTTACCACTGAGCCACGGGGAAGAGGCTGCAAAAGGACGAAAAATTTTTGCCAAGATAAAATAGGTGGAGTATAGTGAAGAGATTACGGATTGATCTTGCGTTCTCCCGGTCAGCAGTCCAGCACTCTTACCACTGGACCACCATCGGCCTCATATATATTTCAAGATATGGCAAGGATCCGGGATAAAGAAGCTCCCTAACACCTCTGCTTAAGCGATTTATTTTGTTTATTACGCCTTGCCGTGTTTATCTTAGTTTTCTCGTTGCTCAAGGAAGCTCCCTAACACGTCTTCCTAACCGATTTATTTTGCTCATTACACCCTGCCGTTCTTTTAGTTTTCTCGTCGGTTAAGGAAGCTCCCTAACACGTCTTCCTAACCGATTTATTTTGCTCATTACACCCTGCCGTTCTTTTAGTTTTCTCGTCGGTTAAGGAAGCTCCCTAACAACTCTCCCTAACCGATTTATTTTGCTCATTACACCTTGCATCTTTTAGTTTTCTCGTCGGTTAAGGAAGCTCCCTAACAACTCTTCAAAGGCGATTTATTTTTTGCTTATTACGCCTTGCCATCGTAGGTATGTGTGTATGGGTATGTGCGTATATGCGAATGAGTGTGCGTAGGTGTGTGCGTGTGTATGTGTATGTATGTATGCGTGTGTGGTGTATGTATGTATGTATGTATGTATGTATGTTCATATGTATGTATGTATGGTCTACCTGCATTAATTATTTTCTTTACAGGTGAGTTGCCAGTATCAGAATTTCGCCTCCTTTGCCACGAAGATCAGAGTACAAAATTGGTGAGTACAAAATTGGTGAGTACAAAATTGGTGAGTACAAAATTGGTGAGTACAAAATTGGTGAGTACAAAATTGGTGAGTACAAAATTGGTGAGTACAAAATTGGTGAGTGCAAAATTGGTGAGTGCAAAATTAGTGAGTACAAAATTAGTGAGTACAAAATTGGTGAGTGCAAAATTGGTGAGTACAAAATTAGTGAGTACAAAATTAGTGAGTACAAAATTGGTGAGTGCAAAATTGGTGAGTAAAAAATTACTGAGTACAGAATTGGTGAGTACAAAATATTGAATACAATATTAGTGAGTAGAAAATTCGTGAGTACAAGAATTGTTGAATCCAAAAAAACAGCGAATACAGGACTAAATTATTACGAATTTACTGAATCCAAAAATTACTGAGTACAAATAAAAATCATGGGTCAAAAAATGGCGAGTTCAAATATGAGTGAGTACAATTTGAGTTTTTAAAAATCCCGTTGACTATGATGACGAAGCCGTAGCACCTTTTCCCTACCGGATTATTTTTACGCATAACTCGTTATTATTATTATTATTATTATTATTATTATTATTATTATTATTTTAATGCAAGGAAGAAGGAACCAAAGGCCAGGAACCCGGAAACCGCTCCCTCCAAGAAAAACAAAAACAAAAACAATACAAAAGAGAATCAAATTCAAGATCCGTTCATTTCGAGATGCCTGGAAACACTGCGTTTGAAAGACTGGAGGTCATAGGAAGGAGGAAATACGGACAGAGGGAGAGTTCCATCGCCCTCATGTGCGTTTTTTTCCCTTCTGTGTTGGTGTTAAAGAAGCAGCAGTGTGTACGATGAAAAATAAATCGCTAAGGAAAAGGTGTTAGGGAGCTCTCTAAATCATCGAAAATACGGGACATTTTTTTATTCAGTAAAGAAAAAGATAAAGAACATCATTGTATTGAAGTGAGAGATAGGAGAGAGAGAGAGAGAGAGAGAGAGAGAGAGAGAGAGAGAGAGAGAGGAGGGAGTGATGTGAGGGAGAAGGTGAGGGAAGGAGAGAGAGGGGAAAGAGGAGTGGGGGAGAGAGAGAGGGAAGGAGAGAGAGAGAGGTAGGAAGAGTCAGATGGAGGGAGGAGAAAGACAAAATAAAGGGAGAGGGAGGAAAGGGAGGAAGATGGAAGGGAGGTGAGTAAGAGAGGTGTTAAATGGGTAAGAGGGAGGGAGCGAGAGGGGGAGGGCGAGTGAGGAGAGTGGGGAGGGGGAGGGGAGGGAGAGGATTGGGGAGGGGGAAGGGAAGTGAGAGAAGGAGTGATAGTGATGGGGAGGAAAGAGGGAGAGGGGAATGGAGGGAGGGGCGTGCTAGAGGGAGTGAGAGTAAGGGGGAGGGGGAGGGGGAGGGGGAGGGGAAGGGGGAGGGAGTTAAAGTTCATAGGCCAGGCACGGCTTCTGACCCACCCTTTCTCTCTCTCTCTCTCTCTCTCTCTCTCTCACTCTCTCTCTCTCAATACGAATTTATTCAGCCTCTCGTTGTGAAGGGCTTAACTTCTCCAATTAAAGAGAGAGAGAGAGAGAGACAGAGAGAGAGAGAGTTAAAAATTTTCTCTCATTTTCTCTCGGCCATTTTCCCAGCTTCGTATTTCGCTGATTTTTCTTACATGCTCCTTAAGGATTTTTTTTTTTTTGCCCCAAATCTTAAGTCTTGCTCTTTTTTTCCTTTATTGTACTTTGCGTGTGCGTGTGTGTGTGTGCGTGTGTGTGTGTGTGTGTGTGTGTGTGTGTGTGTGTGTGTGTGTGTGTGTGTGTGTGTGTGTGTGTGTGTGTGTGTGTGTGTGTAAAAAAAAGAATGGCTTCCCAGTTCAAAATTTCGACTCCCCTTCCCCCCCTTCTTCCCTTTTTCTTCCACCTTTCTCACTGTCTTCATGTTCCTCATCTTCTCACTCACTTTCCTCACTTTCCTCATCTTCTCACTCACTTTTTTCATTTTCATCAATTGTACTCTCACTTTCACTTTCTTCACTTCTTCACTTTCTTCATCTTTCCTCATAATCTCACTCACTTTCTTCATTTTCCTCAGCTCCACTCACTTTCATTTTCCTCATCTTCACTCACTTTCTTCCTTTTCCTCACCACATCACTCACCTTATCCTCATCTCCACTCACTTTCATTTTCCTCATCTCTTCACTCACCTTATCCTCATCTCCACTCACTTTCATTTTTCTCTTCACTATCTTCATCTTTCCTCATAATCTCACTCACTTTCTTGACTTTCCTCATCTTCACTCACTTTCTTCCTTTTCCTCATCACATCACTCACCTTTTCCCTCATCTTCATTCACTTTCTTCATTTGCCTCGTCTTTCACATTCACTTTCCCTTCATGTCTCTAAGCAATCCCTTTTTCATTTCCTAATTTATCACTTCTCATCATTTCTCTCTCTATATTTCCTTTCTTTAAATTCTCTCTCTCTTTCTCTAACCATTTTCTCTTTCCCAAATTCTTTCGTCTGGCTTCTGCAGATTTTTTCTTTTCTCTCTCTCTCTCTCTCTCTCTCTCTCTCTCTCTCTCTCTCTCTCTCCCAGATTTTCATTCTATTTTTTGGTCATTTTTCTCATTAACCCTCTCTCCTCGGGTAAAGAAGCTCCCTAACACCTCTTCCTTAGCGATTTATTTTTGGATAATGCTTGTTAATATCCTGTATGCTACTTATTCAGAGCATGGCGATGTTTGAAGGATTGACAGAATGCAGAATAGGACAGTACGGTGTAATAAGCAAAATGAATCGCTTAGGAAAAGGTGTTAGGGAGCTTCCTGTGTATCTCAGGTTAATATCCAGGTCGAGGTGGGTCAGAGGTGTAGTGGTTAGCTCATCCAGCCCGCAACTTTTTTTTTTTTTTTTTAGGCGAGGAAGAAGGAACCAAAGGCCATGAGCCCGCAGTAACAGTTCCCTCCAAGAGAAAACCAAAATACAATAGAGAGCCAAATTCAAGATCCGATCATTTTCAGATGCCTGGACACACTGCGTTTGAAAGACTGGAGATCATAGGGAACTGATAAAACCTGCGAAGAATTATTGAGACAGGCTTCTTCTGAGGGAACCGCAACTTATAAGAGAAAAGCAATACCTGTGTTGCAACGAAGAGCATATTTATTATGTCCAGGTGTTTCGACATATTCATCTCTGTCATCTTCAGTGCATCTAACAGACCGACTAGCGACTGCCCTCCGCTCGTCAGTCGTCTATGAATACAAGTGCCCTAGTTGCCATACAGGGCATATTGGAAGCACAATACGAGCTTTCAGGTTCTCTCTTCCTTCAAGCTAAGGGTTGACGAGCATAGAGGTCAGTCGAGCAGGTCAGGTCTCCCTGTGAGCGACCCTCCTCACTCAGCGGTAAGGGAACATTCATTTATTTGTAACACTTCTGTTGATCCCAAGAATTTCTGTATAATAGACACATGTACCAGTATGAATCTAAGAATACTAGAATCCATTCATGTTTATAAACGAAAACCCGCCCTAAACAATTGTCTGTCTGCTGTTCCTCTGAATATATTGTGCAGTTAAGTCCCTCTTGTAATTTAACACTACGTTTTCTCTTTTAGTAGGTACAATGAGCTCATATAGTTCTTTTAGGATTTTAAATACCTTAGTTTTTTTTTTTTCTTTTTCTTTTTAACTTTTTAGATCCACTGAAGATAACATAGATGAATATGTTAAAACGTCTGGACTTAATAAATATGCTGTTCGTTGCAACACTGGTATTAGTTTTTCCTGATAAAACCTGAGTTCACATCAGTCGCCGATCGGACTCATGGACACAGTGCGTTTTCCCTGCGTCCCCTGTTCAGCCAGAGGTACAGTTAGGGACCTGGTTGGAAGGTCAATGGTTGAGTCCAAGTTTAGCGGATGATTGGGACGATGAAAATTGATTGCTTTAAAGAGTCCCGTGTGGTTGATAGGCGTTAGGGGTAAAGCTTATTCTTCTTCTCCTCCATCTTCTTCTTCTTCCTCCTCCTCCTCCTCCTCCTCCTCCTCCTTCCCTTTATCCTTCCTCCATTTTCCTCCCTCTTGCCTCGTGGATGTAGGAGAGGAAAAATCAGGGAAAATTAAGTTAGGGGTGGCTATGGATTCCTGCCTACATCTTCTTTCCCCTCCCCCTTCCCTCTCCCCCTCACCCTCCCCCTCCCTCTTCCCTTTCCCCTTCCCTCCACACACCCCTCTCTCTCCCAGCTCAGACCCCCTACCCATCAACTCGCCTCCTCCTCCTTTCCCCATAAACATCCTCCCATCCTCCCCCGTAACCCCCGTACTCCCCTTCCCATCCTCCTCCCCGTAGGCTTGTTCCCCCATCAGCTCCCCTCCCTCAATCCCCCACATCCTTTTTCCCCTCGCAGCTCCCCTCCCCCGCTCAACTCCCCCTCTCCTCCTGCAGACCCCTTTCCCCCCCCCCCTCAGCCCCCTCCTCGCATCCCCCCTCCAAGAAGCCTTCCCCATGTCTAATTTGAACACCTAATTCATTTGAACCCCAACAAATCCAAGCCCTGATAAATCCAAACCCTGATAAATCCAAGCCCTGATAAATCCAAAACCCTGATGAATCCAAACCCTGATGAATCCAAACCCTGATGAATCCAAACCCTGATGAATCCAAACCCTGATGAATCCAAACCCTGATGAATCCAAACCCTGATGAATCCAAAACCCTGATGAATCCAAACCCTGATGAATCCAAACCCCGATGAATCCAAACCCCGATGAATCCAAACCCTGATGAATCCAAACCCCGATGAATCCAAACCCTGATGAATCCAAACCCCGATGAATCCAAACCCCGATGAATCCAAACCCTGATGAATCCAAACCCTGATGAATCCAAACCCCGACAGATGAAACACTTGAATCTGAAACCCCAAACAAGACTGAAACCCGGACCAGCACGACCTCCAACCGAAACCTCGAATCTGAACCGCAAACGTGCCCGACCTCCCGACGAAGCCCCGACCAACCACTTCCCGACGCCCCCAGCCAATCGGTAGTCCAGTAAAGCCGCATCTAACACCATTAGTTAGAAATGTGTATCTTCTAACATAAATAAAAACTGTCTGAAAATTGTACACATGTATTTGAAAAAAAAAAATGTCTTGTTGAAAAGAATGTGATGTTAAATTATTATTGCTTATTAACCCATTCACTACGATGACGTGTTGCATTATTTTTTGACCCCCAGCTTATTATTATTATTTTTATTATTATTATATTGGAGAATCTTCTTGCGTTAAGAGTAAATGACCTCCAGATTATTATTGTCATTATATTATTATTATTAGTATTATTATTATTAAAGGTATATACAGGCAGTACTTTTCTCTAAGACATACTTTATTAAATGTAATTGCAAGTTGTGCATTACATACCTTTTTTGCAAATATCTGGTCCTCGATGCTTCCTCTGAAGTTGGTAAAAAGGCAACAAGTTTTCATTGGTGTTGCTGAGTGATGGAGTTCCAATGGGCATCCAGCATGACTTGAAACGCAGCGTCTACTTCATTTCACAGTTCCTGTTGTATGTAATTCTGGTGCCCTTTTCGTCTATCCGAGAGGTGGATGGGGCTGCAATGCGGTCGCCTTTCCAGGTCCTTTATGCCAGCGTCTTAAGGGGAGCATTGAAGACCAGATATTTGCTGAGAAGGAGAAACCCAATATATATATCTATAACATCTTCTTCAAGCTGAAAGAGGGGAATGAGACAGAAGCCCTTCCAGGTCTCCTTGCATTGTGTGGACTATGTTTCACAGTGGAGAGAAGCAACAACGCGACTATGCCTTTCCTTGATGTATCAGTCAACCAACAGAAGCACCATTCACTACCACTGTTGATGTGAAGGCTGGCAACCTGGACGCTGCCTCAATGGTGACGGTGAGTGACCCTGAGATACAAAGACTCCACTACAGGTGCTTTTGTGCTTAGGTCACTTACCCAATGTAGCAACTGGAAAAAAAATCCCTAAAGTAACTGAGAGAGCTTAAGTATTGACCAATAATGGATGTGCCAACAGGGACATTGAACGAGTCACGAGAAGAATTGTGGAAAAATGGTACACAGACGACAATAATAATAGATCAACATCAGAGGACATCAAACTGTACTACCGATCTATCTTTTCCAGCGCTTATGAAGGGGATGAAAGAATCATGAAGCCAATCATCAAATGGAATATTAAGCCATCTGATCTCAAATGCAAGAGTCAAGCTGGTCATCTACTACAAAAGTGAGAAGATTAGCCAAGTCCTTCTTTGGAGCAGCCCACGTCAGGAGGAGGACGCCCTTCAGCGTTCACGTGTTGTATAAAGGGACACCTGTAAAAGAGGAAACTGTGCAGCCCTGCCTTCCACCTATATAGGCACGACGACAGTGAAGGAAGTTAGTCGCCTCACCAGCCACAAACATGCAGGAGCCCAGAGGAACCGGGTGCGGCAGGAGCACCGTGCCGACTCCACCAAGGAGGACCTGACGTTCTGGCTGGCTGTAGGGACAACCACCTGCTCCTTATACTTGAGGCATTGAATGTGAAGGAGCTTAACCCTTCAATAAATGTCCAAGCCCAAGATTACCCAGCATTGCCAAGCATAAGGAGATCTGCAGCAGGCCAATCGGAGTGCAGTAACTTAATTAAGCCTCACCTCTGCTTCGCCAGCCAGGTGTATAAGGTTCCTGTCCGACCACTGCTAACCATTGCTACCAGGACTACAACCCGAGTAAGATCTTAGTTGAAGAAGGCTGTGGAGGGCAGAAATTTTGGAATCCATGGCCGCCTACGGAGAAACCATCGCTAGCCTTCAGGGAGACGCAGAACAAGTCATCAGACGACGAGACACCATTGCAAGAGAGTTATGCCGAACTTGCAATCAGTTTTTTTTTTTAATGGAAGAAAGAACGAACCAAAGGCCAGCAGCCCGCAGTACCGTTCCTTCCAATAATTAAACAAAAACAATACAAAAGAGATTCAAATTCAAGATCCGTTCGTTTCGAGATGCCTGGACACATTGCGTTTGAAAGACTGGAGATCATAGGAAGTGGGAAATACAGAGGGAGACAGTTCCAGAGTTGACCTGTTCTAGAGTTGACGTTTAGTAAAGTATTATTATTGCAAAATATTCTCATCTTAAAGGGTTAATGAGGGTTATGTCTAAGCCTATGGGTGCTAGAAATCTCACCTACGATTTTTTTTGGGTAACTGGAGCATAAAAAAAAGGCATCGTACTGAAGGGGTTAAAGGTCTACAGGTAAAGGCATGCTCAAAAATTCGTTTACACTTCACTACACACACACACACACACACACACACACACACACACACACACACACACACACACACACACACACACACACACACACACACACACACCACTTACATACATACATATACATAGCCTCTTTCACCTACACATACATGCATACATACATACACAGAGCCGGGTACATAAACACACATACATACATACACGTACACTGAACCAATTACACACACACACACACACACACACACACACACACACACACACACACACACACACAGGCAGGTACGTGAGTGGCTGGGTGGGTTTAAAGGGGTCAGGTCTAACGGTGCAGCTCCACCCTCACCCTCACCCTCACCCACGCCCACACCCTCACCCTCACCCTCACCTCACCCTCACCCTCACCCACACCCCCACCCTCACCCTCACCCTTGAAGTCCATAGCCAGTAATCAATGTTTTTTTCCCACTTGTCTTAAAACTCACGAAGCAAGTAACTTTTTGTTTATATCTTCTCGGCATCTTGAGACAATTTTCTTCGAATCAAGAAAGGCTTTTAAAACTAGAGGGGTTAGACAGAGGCTTATTAATCCCTTTACTAAGAAAATAAAGAAAATAAAGTTAAAAAAAGTCAACACAAATTAGAAGTAGAGAGAAAGTTTTAAAAGTAAGATTGAAAGAGGTATATGTTCTTAATTCTCACACCTCTTGAGTCTTCCCTTAATGGCGGGCACGCAACACCCGTCTGTCCACGCACTCTCCTTCCTGTCCCCACGCTCTTCTTCCCTTCCTAGCCACACACTCTTCTTCATTTCCTGTCCACACACACTCCTTCCTTTCTGTCCACACACTCCTTTTTTCACACACTCTCCTTCCTTTCTATCCACACACTCTCCGTCTTTTTCCACACACTCTCCATCCCATGCACACACTCTCCTTCTTTTCCCACACACTCTCCTTTCTTTCTCTCCACACACTCTCCTTCCATTTTCACACAGTCTCCTTCCCATTCACACACTCTCTATCCTTCATTTACCACTCACTCTCCTTCCTTTCCGTCCCACACTCTCCTTTTCTCACACACTCTCCTTCCTTTCTCTCCACACACTCTCCTCCCTTTTTCACACACTCTCCTTCCCATCCACAAACTCTCCTTCCTTTCTGTCCTCACACTCTCCTTCCTTTTTCACCCACTTTATCATCTCACCACACACTTTCCTCTTCCTCCCTCATCCCTCCACACACACACACACACACACACACACACACACACACACACACACACAGGTAGATAGACAGACAGAGTGTGAAAGACAGACAGACAGACAGAAAGAGGAGGAGGTTAAGAAATTAGTGAACGAAAGGCATAGAGAAATTTTAAGAGTATGGATCTGTGAAAGAGGAGAGGAGGTAAAAACCTGAAAAGCGAGGCGAGAGAGAGAAAAATGTCAGAATATCGTAAAGGAAAGCAAGAGGGAGAGAATGGTAGAGAGGGGAGCAACGTGGGGAAGAGGAAAATGAAATGGTGTGTGTGCGTGTGTGTGTGAGAGAGAGAGAGATAGAGAGAGAGAGAGAGAGAGAGAGAGAGAGAGAGAGAGAGAGACACACACACACACACACACACACACACACACACACACACACACACACACACACACAATCATCCATAATCCCACACACCCTCCTAACACACCCTAACCCACACCCCACAGAATTATTGAAGAGGGACAGTGAGCAAGGCGTCTTCCACTACCACCTCTCTATATTCCACACCTTTACCTCGTTCAAAGACCTTTTTTTTTTTTCAATAGTTATTATACAATCAAGGTAAAGGATGTGCTACCTAACCCATCCTAACTCAACCTAACCCAACCCAACCTACTCTAGTTCAACCTCACCTACTCTCACCTCACCCCACCTCACCCGACCTTACCTGCTGTGACCTAGCTTAAGTGAGCCCCCCCCTTGACCTAATCTGCCCCACGCTCCACAAAATTGTCGAGCTACACCAGTAAGTCTTCCGCCATCCTCTCCAATATGCACCACGCCTCTGTATATTTCACTCCCTCGCCTTGTCCAGCAATTTCCTTCATCGATATTTTGTGTGGCATTTTAAAGATGAGAGAGAGAGAGAGAGAGAGAGAGAGAGAGAGAGAGGGGGGGGACAAGACTCTTACACCCCTCGCTCATATTTCCACCCCGTCTCTCTTATATTTCACACCCCCACCTTGTCCAAATCGATTTTTTTTCCTTCATTCATTTTCGTGTGGTATTTTAACGTGATAAGATGGAGGGGTAATTTTTTTTTTTTTTTTTTTTTTACAATAGGTCACCGTACCCTTTCTCGCCCTGCTGTACCCTTTCTCGCCCTGCTGTACCCTTTCTCTCCCTGCTGTACCCTTTCTCGCCCTGCTGTACCCTTTCCCACCCTGCTGTACCCTTTCCCACCCTGCTGTACCCTTTCTCTCCCTGCTGTACCCTTTCTCACCCTCCTGTACCCTTTCTCTCCCTGTTGTACCCTTTCTCTCCCTGTTGTACCCTTTCTCATCCTGCTGTACCCTTTCTCACCCTGCTGTACCCTTTCTCACCCTGCTGTACCCTTTCACACACACACACACACACACACACACACACACAATATCCACTCACATAACAGTACAGTGTTACCATTAAACAACAATACGGACGATTTCCACATCCTACCTTTTTTTTGATAGATAAATTGATAGATAGGTAGGTAGGTAAGTAGATAGGCAGGAAGGTAGGTAGGTAGATTGGTAGGCAGGTAGGTAGGTAGATAAGTAAGTAGATGGGTAGGTAGGTGCTGTAGGTGGATAGATTGATAGGTAGGTAGGTAGGTAGGTAGGTAGGTAGGTAGGAGGGTGGGTTGGTAGGTATTGTACGTATATAGATAGACAGATAGATAGACCGACAGACAAATAGATAGATAGATGAAAGCATATGATCTATTTAACAATTATATACTTTTTTATAATAGGACGATACATCCCTTTTTTAAGTCAGCACTGAACCCTCCCCCCCAAAAGAAAAAAAAAAATCACCTATTTTTTTTTTTACACGTCGCCACATTAAACAAATTTTCATCTACTCCGAGGCTTGTATCTCACTGGGTAAGGAGTCTCCCTAACACCTTTACCTTAGCGATTTGTTTTTGGATATGGCTGGTTAATATACGTTTCTCCTTTGTTTACAGTATGATGGTACTGGAAGGATGCATGTGACACAGAAGAGGAGGGTAAGATGTAATAAGAAAAATAAATCGGTTAGGAAAAGGTGTTAGGGAGCTTCCAGACGGGTCCAGGTGCTCTCAGAAAAAAAAAAAATCCATATATTAGATTACAGGTGTCCCTCTTTAATAATAATAAAAAAAAACATTGAAAATCTAACATGTAAAAAAAAATAATAATAATAAAAATCATGGCTGAAGCACGTAACTTCTCTTTCCCAAAATTTTTTTCGCTTAAACCATGTCACACGGAAAGCACATTTATGAACCCTCAATTGAACCACCTACAAAACACGTGAACCCTTAAACCGAACCACAGAAGCACATCCCAAATCCCCCCAAAGAAAACCACGATGACTGAACCGCCAAACCGAACCCTCATTTACCACGAACCGCCAAAACGAACCCTCATTTACCACGAACCGCCAAACCGAACCCTCATTTACCACGAACCGCCAAACCGAACCCTCATTTACCACGAACCGCCAAAACGAACCCTCAATCACTACGAACCGCCAAAACGAACCCTCATTTATTACGAACCGCCAAACCGAACCCTCAATCACTACGAACCCCCAAAACCGAACCCTCATTTACTACGAACCGCCAAACCGAACCCTCATTTATTACGAACCGCCAAAGGGAACGTGTATATATATCTCCTGTTAATTATAATCATGATTGAGAGAGAGAGACCAGCTGGGGGCCATTTATACATGCCTATCAACATATATAAATCCCTTAATGATCCCTGGCTGGGGGGGGGGAAGAATTTTAATGGAATTTTGATGTGATTTCAGTTTTTTTTTTTTGGGGGGGGGAGGGGCGGGGTTGGAAAGACGATTTATTTCGGCTGAGCCCCCCCCTCATGATCGAACCAACTCTAGTCCCCCCTTCTATCTAACCCCAAACGATCTTATTCAGGTGCCTGTGAATGCTAGGGAGCCCGAAAGGGGGGATAGGGGAGGGGGTGAGATGGATGTGGAGGATGAGGGGTGTTGTAATAGATATTAACAGGATTGATGCTGTCGTTACCACCTGTGTGCTGTCATTAATCAACAGGGGGGACAGGTGTGTGTGTGGGGGGGGGCGTGTGGGTGTGTGTGTGTGTGTGTGTGTGTGTGTGTGTGTGTGTGTGTGAGAGAGAGAGAGAGAGAGAGAGAGAGAGAGAGAGAGAGAGAGAGAGAGAGAGAGAGAGAGAGAGAGAGAGTGTGTGTGTGTGTGTGTGTGTGTGTGTGTGTGTGTGTGTGTGTGTGTGTGTGTGTGTGTGTGTGTGTGTGTGTGTGTGTGTGTGTGTGTGTGTGTGTGTGTGTGGTGTGTGTGTGTGTGTGTGTGTGAGAGAGAGAGAGAGAGAGAGAGAGAGAGAGAGAGAGAGAGAGAGAGAGAGAGAAGATTTATAGTGTGTGTGTGTGTGTGAGTGTGTGTGTGTGTGTGTGTGTGTGTGTGTGTGTGTGTGTGTGTGTGTGTGTGTGTGTGTGTGTGTGTGTGTGTGTGTGTGTGTGTGTGTGTGTGTGTGTGTGTGTGTGTGTGTGTGTGTGTGTGTGTGTGTGTGTGTGTGTGTGTGTGTGTGTGTGTGTGAGAGAGAGAGAGAGAGAGAGAGAGAGAGAGAGAGAGAGAGAGAGAGTATAGATTTATAGTTCATGTTCATAATAGTCGTGTCTTTATAACTATATGTATGTATGTATGCATGTATGTGTATGTATGTATGTATGCATGTATGTGTATGTATGTATGCATGTATGTATGTATGTATGCATGTATGTATGTATGTATGCCCTCCCTCATCTGTATAATAATTTAATGTCTGTTTGTTCACTATATTGGCCACAAATTTCAGGTTACTCTGCTGAATATTTATCGCTCGCCCGTGTGTGTGTGTGTGTGTGTGTGTGTGTGTGTGTGTGTGTGTGTGTGTGAGAGAGAGAGAGAGAGAGAGAGAGAGAGAGAGAGAGAGAGAGAGAGAGCGATTCAGTGTGTGTGTGTGTGATCCCATTATATCTCATGAACGACTTGAGTTATCAACATAAAACCTTCAGTGTTTCAAGATATGGCCAAAACCTTGAACTTGACCAACAGCATATTCTGGCGGGCGATTAGCATTCGGCTCCCGAGTGCTTTCCTCTCATGACATATATATAGAGAGATATAGATATAAATTTACAGTAGATATAGATATGACAGCGAATTGACGAGCACCACATTTACAGCGAGTGATATATAATTTTTGTTCTATGCAAGGAAGAAAGAACCAAAGGCGAGGAACCCTCAAACCGTCGTATAAAAAAAAAGGAAAGAAAAGAAAAGCAACAAGAACAATACGAAAGAGAGCAAATTCAAGATCCGTTCATTTCGAGATGCCTGGACACACTGCGTTTGAAAGACTGGAGATCATAGGCAATAGGAAATACAGACAGAGGGAGACAGTTCCGGAGCTGACCTGTTGCATAAATGAAGGACTGGGAGTAATGGTTAACTCTTGCATTAGAGAGTTGGACAGAAAAGGGATGAGAGTTTGCTGGGAACCTGATCCCATGATGATGATGATGATGATGATGATGATGATGATGATGATGATGATGATGATGATGATGAAGATGAAGAGAAATAAAGGAAAAAATCTGGTTAAAGAAGAAAACAAATCTCTTGATATGTGTACTAGAGCGAAATTGAAGCTACTGATGGGGCCGCAGGGAATTAAGGGACGCCTCACAAACTATACTCCTTTCACCTTCACTTGGCCCAAATTTTCGTTCGTGTGCGGATTATTTCACGTACGTCACGGTCAGAAAAACAGCACTGCACTCCATCCTTCCCGTTGCACTTCTTCGTGACTAGCATCGTACATTAGCCCTACTCTGTTTACTACCCCTCTGCTTTCAAGATGGAGAGATGGCAATTTTAGTCCAAGTTAAAGTGAAAGGAGTATTAATATCCATCGTTGCATTCTTGTTCTCCTTGTCTTATATCCGACTTTGGATTGGCAGTCCTCCTACACGGCATACACCTTCCCATGTCGCCATTTTAGCACTCATACCCACCATCCATGTTGAGTACATGATAGGGCTGTCTCATGCAAATCTGGTGCATTGTTATTAGAAGGCGTGTGGTGAAAGTAAGGAGTGATGATGGTGATGAATGAAAGTGTGTGTATGCATGTAGTGTGGTGAAAATAGGGAGTGATGATGATGATGTATGTGCGTGTGTGTATGCATGTACGTATCTATGTATATTTCTCTCTTCCCACACCTACAAGCAGAGTCTAATATGTATGTTTCAGGGCAGACAATTCGGAAACCATTTTTGGCCTATGTGTTACCTTTTTTTTCCGCGATGCTACTTCCTCCTTCCATGTCCTCCTGATACGTGCTAAGTATTTCAAAGCACAAGACTGGAGAGGTGGTGCTGGATTTACGTCACCCCCCTCACCCCCCCTCCCTCACTATCCCCAAGCCTCATACCCCCTCCCCTCACCCCATCCCTTCCTCACCTTCGTCACACCCTCTCAGCCTTGTTCTGTGGTAATATTTCAGTACCCCTCCTCCTCCTCCTCCTCTTTTTTTCCTTTTTCTCCTCTTTCTCTTTTCTTCTTCTTCTTCTTCCTCCTCCTCTGGCGCTCACACAACACACCCACAAATTTCTCCACCCCGACTTTCCCTATCTTAGCCTGTCAGTGTACACAAACCTTATTCGTAAACTCTCATACACTGAATACCATAGACAGGGTGGGTCGTAAATTGCGCTCCACGAGACACATTGCTGTATCTGGTGTTCTCCAATGAGGGCACAGTCTGCTGGTGTGGGCGTGGCATAGGGAGTGGCAAGGGAGTGGACACCAACATGATATTCTAGTACATATGCCCCTGTTTGTCCTGTAAATGAGTTAGGATCGTTTATAATTACCGGACAGTGAGAGAGGGGTGTGTGAATTGGGAGCAGGGCAGTGAAATGGCGGGGGACAGGGCGACGTGGAGGCGATTTGTTTGTGGCCACCCCGTATGGGATTACGGCGTCTGGCAATAAATAGATAGATAGATTTATTTCAATTTATCCAAGGCCTGTGTCAGTGATGGGTCAACAGTCTTTTTCTACCTCAAGATGATTTTATTCAGAAAAAAAAAAAATATACGAAAGCGATTTATTCATCTTTCCGTACTGAAACTGACGTCTCTCCGTCTTCATTGCCGAGTTCTAACAGCAGATTAGCACTCGAATAGGGTGCTAGTCGCGAAGAAGTGCTAGGGAAGGCATGTAGAGCTGTAGTACTGTCTGTTTCTGCCACTGAGCCACGTGATATCAGCTGCAAAACAGACGAAAATCTATACCAAGGTGTTTTGAAACGATAATAGGTTTGTCTTCTTCGTCCATACCCAATCTTCTTCTTCCTTGACCTATCTTGTCCTACCCTACCTTCCTGAGTCCTGCCCTGCCCTGCCCTGCCCTGCCCTGCCCTGCCCTGCCCTGCCCTGCCCTGCCCTTTCGTATCTTTTCCTTTACTTTCCATTTTCCTCCCTTCATTTCCCCTTTTATTCCATATCAGTTTATTTCATTTCCTTCCCTTTTCCCTTCCTTTCCTTCCCTTTCCCTATTTTCCCTTTCCTTCCCTTCCCTTCCCTTCCCATCCCTTCCCTTCCCTTCCCCTTCTCTCCCCTTCTCATCTCTTCCCTACTCAACGTCACTCCTCATGCCCTTCCTCTCCTCTCCCCTCCCCTCCCTTCCTCTCCCCTCCCCTCCCCTCCCTTCCATTCCCCTCCCCTCCCCTCCCCTTTACTACCCTCTCACACTACTCCACTCCCCACCTCAGGGGATTTGTCACACTCTCTCACAATTACCAAACATTCTTCCTCACTCTTTATTTTTTTTTTTGAGGTTACGTAACATTTATTTTTTAGCGATTTATTTAGTGATTTAATTAGTGATTTATTTTTAGTGATTTATTTAGCCAATAACACCAATCTATTTTGTTTTGTGTATTTCAGTATC
>NC_137058.1:2520000-2535000 GCF_032717465.1 Coenobita brevimanus
CGTCCATACTGAATACATGCCAGAGCTGTCTCATTCAGGGCTGGTATGATGGTGTTGTCGGGGCTATTTTTTATAAGTAGTAGTAGTAGTAGTAGTGGTAGTAGTAGTAGTAGCAGTAGAATGGTCTGTTTTAATGTCAGTTCGACCTCACGTTCTTTCAAATAGCAAACATCCTCCCTAACCACTGCACCACCACTACCGCCTCCCTATGTATGCCGTGTGTGTGTGTGTGTGTGTGTGTGTGTGTGTGTGTGTGTGTGTGTGTGTGTGTGTGTGTGTGTGTGTGTGTGTGTGTGTGTGTGTGTGTGTGTGCTGACTCGCTAATAAACATACACACGCTCACACACTCATTAATTTTGGATTTGCGAGATGATTGTTAGTTGGCGTACTTTAATTAGAGAGAGAGAGAGAGAGAGAGAGAGAGAGAGAGAGAGAGAGAGAGAGAGAGAGAGAGAGAGAGAGAGAGAGAGAGAGAGAAACTGCAGTGATTGATAATTGCATTTGACATAAAATTCTTTTCACCTTAACTTGGCCCAGATTTTCGTCCTTTTTGCGGCTTATTTCACGTAGCTCAGTTGTAGAAAAAGACAATACTATGGCTCCACATCCCTTTCCACAGCACTTCCTCGTGACTAGCATCATATCCTGGTGTTAACCGACTTTTGTAACGCAGTATTCGAGATGTGGAGATGGCAATTTTAGGCCAGTTTAAAGTGAAAGGGGTGGAGTTGAGAATGGAGAATAGCATATACGGAAATGAGCATGACAGTATTTACGCCACTCTCTCTCTCTCTCTCTCTCTCTCTCTCTCTCTCTCTCTTTCGCGTGTGAGGTGGAGCTGAGGATTCCAGGGGCTTGAAGGATGAGTTGATGAATGTGCGGCCCATTATTACCCGACACTATTGATAGCTGTCTTTCTTCTATGCCTCCCTGTCGCTGTTTCTGGAGTGGTGTTGGAGAGAGACGCCTTCACGTGGTGGCGTTATAACCGGGCGGCTCCCTACCCATCTTCGATCTCCTCCTCTCTCGTCTACCATTCCCCTCCCTTCCCCAACCAATTCTCCCCTCTTTCCCCCCCCTCTCTCATTCCCTCCCCCTACCCCTTCCCCACCCCTTCCCCCTCCCTCCCCTCTTGCTTTCCGTCTTACTGCCCTGTTCTTTCTTAAATAAATCCACCTATGGCTATACTCTGCATAAATAGAACACTGAAAGATGTTAACCCGCCATATCCAAAAATAAATCGCTAAGGAAGAGGTGTTAGGGATTTTCGTACCCTCATCTCATAGTATTAGATATCATAGTTAAGCAGCCGCAAAGGACCACTAGATTGACTGTGTTTGGCTTACTTTGTACTCCTTTGCATTCCCCCTCCCCCCAACTCTCGAAATATGTGACTGGGGTGGATGGGAGGAGCTTCAACCCCTCCTCTCCCCTCCCCCTTCCTCTCACTCAACCCCACTCAACCCCACTGAACCTCACTCAACCCCACTCAACCCCACTGAACCTCACTCAACCCCACTCAACCCTACTCAACCTCTCTCAACCCCACTCAACCCTACTCAACCTCTCTCAACCTCACTCAACCTCTCTCAACCTCACTCAACCTCTCTCAACCTCACTCAACCCCACTCAACCACACTCAACCTCTCTCAACCTCACTCAACCTCACTCAACCTCTCTCAACCCCACTCAACCCCACTCAACTTCTCTCAACCCCACTCAACCACAACCTCACGCAACCCCACTCAACTTCACTCAACCCCACTCAACCCCAACCCCGAAATTAAGTGCCTCATAAATGCCACATAATTTTTCCAGACATAAAAACACCCCCCCCAAACTTTCCAAGCGATGGGGGGGATGAAAGATGGAGGGGGTTGG
Source organism: Coenobita brevimanus (assembly GCF_032717465.1). Lineage (NCBI taxonomy): Eukaryota > Metazoa > Arthropoda > Malacostraca > Decapoda > Coenobitidae > Coenobita > Coenobita brevimanus. The sequence goes on from NC_137058.1 coordinate 2,521,882, forward strand.
GGAGAGGGGGTGGGGCTGGGGGGAGGGGGAGAAGAGGTGAAGAGAGGGGGGGGGAGAAAAATGGAGGAGGGGAGTGAGGAGTTGAAAGATTAAGGGGAGGGAGGGAGGGGAGGGAAGGGGTTAGAGGGGAGGAACGGGGAGAGGAGGGGGAGGGAAGAGGGAGGGGGGAGGAGAGCAAGAGGAGGGTAGAGGGAGGGGGAAGAGGGGAGGGAGGGGGGGAGAGAATAAAATGGGGGAGAATAAGGAAAGGGAGAGAATGAGGGGTTAGGGAAGGAAGGGGAGGGGAGGGAGGAGAGGGAGGGAGGGGAGATGGGGGAGTGGGAGGAGGAGGAAAAAAGTAACAGAGGAGGAGAAGTAAAAGATGGATGGAGAGAATGGAAGGGGGAGGGAGGGGGAGGGAACGGAGGAGGAAGTGGGGGAGAGAAGAGGAAGGGGAGTGAAAGATGGAGGAGTGAGAGAGGAGGGGGAGAGGATGGAGAAGGAAGTGGGTGGAGGAAAGGGAGGAAAGAACTGGAGGAAGGGGAGGGGGAGGAGGAGAGGAGTGCAGGGGGAGAGATGGGGTGAGGAGAGAGGATGAGGGAGGGAGAGGGGAGAAAAAAGAGGAACTGAGGAGGGGAGGAAATTAACAGAGAGAGGATAGGGAGGGAGAGAAGGGGAGGGAGGAAAGATGGAGGAGGGGGAGGAAGAAGAAGGGAGAGAGAGAGAGAGAGAGAGAGAGAGAGAGAGAGAGAGAGAGAGAGATACTAGCTCTAATTACCCATTTTTAAGGTAATAGGGTAACACTTAGGGGGTAACTGGGGTAATTTGTAAGATGCTGTGGCCTAGTATTCCAGGAGAGTGCATAACAAGCCTGCCACAAGATCAAAGGCCTAAGTTACGGACATGAGCACCACGGCCAAGCGCCTTATGTCGTCTTTCCCCTTTTGTGTGTGTGTGTTTTTTTTTATTCTGACACAAGCACCCTTCATCTCTCTCTCTCTCTCTCACCAAATCTTTCTTCTTCTCCCATCCCCTCTCCACCCTTCTCACCCACTCCCTCTCTCCCTGTCTCTCCCCTCCCCCTCCCCTTCCCTCCCCCTCCCCTCTCCCCCTTCCCCCCTCTCCCCTCCCCCTCCCCTCCCCCCTCCCCCTCATTCCAACTCAGGAGACGTATGCCGTTTGAAAACAGTCATTCGTCTTCGCTACGCACTTTGTTCTGTGTTTATCTCGCCCGGAGGAGGAGGAGGAGGAGGAGGAGGAGGGAGGAAAAATGGAGGAGGAGGAGGAAGAGGAAGAAGAAAAAAGGAAGAAGGACGGGTGGTCCATTAGGTGGAGGAGAAAGAGGAGGAGGAGGAGGCGGAGGAGGAGGAGGAGGGAGGAAAAATGGAGGAAGAGGAGGTGGAAGAAGAAAAAGGGAGGGAGGACGGGTGGTCCATTAGGTGGTGGAGGAGGAAGAGGAGGAGAAGGAGGAGGACGAGGAGAAGGAGGAGGACGAGGAGAAGGAGGAGGAGGAGGAGGAGGAGGAGGAGGAGGAGGAGAAGGAGAGGAAGTACATGAAGGAAGAGGAAGTGGGACACAAGGGAGAAGGAATACAAAGGAAACCAAACAGCATACATGTTTCTCTAACTGTCAACACCAAACGACAATACACTTCCTTTTCAAAACTGAAAAATTAAAAAATGGCGCATGTTACCGATGCCTCGGAGTCCCCGGGGGGGGGGATCATAAATGCCCTTACCATCCGCCCCTCTCCCGGTGACGAATCAGAATCAGAATGTTATTTCCATAATTACAATGGTTATTCATTACATAGAGGGCATATAATAACTTAAATCTACATATATGAATTTATAAACATACATGAATATACAATATTGTAACGAACGTGTTGTCATAGCAGGGGACACTGTTAGTAGAAATGTTACTGTTTAAACTGGGTGTTTAAAAGACAAATTTTCAGCTGTTTTCTAAAGGCAATATATTGTATGAGTACTGGAAACACTGGACTGGACACTGTTCCAGAATTTAGGTCCAGCCACTTTAGGTGCCTTTGCTGCGATGCTGGTGTTTGTACTGGGGTCGTACATATGTTGTTGTTGTCTTGTATTGGCAGTAAAGACTTCATGTACTTTAGGCAGCGAGAATTGCCAGTTCGCAGCTGTTTTGTTTATTATGTTGTAAACTGCTGTTCCTAATGCATACTTATATCTTTAATGGAGTGTTAGCCATCTTAGTTCTTTTATACAGGGTGTAACATGGTCGTATTTAGCGATACCGCCTACTGCTACTTTAGCGGCGAAGTGTTGAAGTTTTTGTAGCCGTTCTAGTTGTGTTAAGTTTGTCGCGGCCCATATCATTAAGCCATAATTGATAATACTTAATACCAGTGGCTGTACTACAGTTTTTCTTGTGGTCTTATTAAAATTATCCTTTATGCGATTAATGTACATTAGAGTATTAAAAACCTTTTGACTCATTTCGTCAATATCTGTGCTGAATGTCATAGTATTATCGAAGTACACACCTAAATTTATAAAGCAACTGCTGGGAAAGATTTGGGTGACATCAATGTGCATGTGAGTGTGTGGTGGGATCCGTGACAACAGTCCACTCGTACCTATAAACATACACTGGGTTATATTGGTGTTTAACATTAAACCATTAGTGTGAAAGTATTCTTTAGCACGAGATAAGGTGGACTCACATCTATGAACTAATTCATTTATATCGTCAATGCTGCCAGTGTGGATAAACTGAGTGTCGTCTGCGTACTGTAGTATCTGACAGTCAGTTAGTAATTGTGAGAGGTCATTAACATAGATAATAAATAGAACAGGGCCCAGCACAGATCCCTGAGGTACTCCATACGAGATACCAAGTTTGTCTGAGACAAAATTGCCAATTCGGACAGACTGAGTTCTCTTACTTAAGTAGCTTTTAAACCAGAAGGAATCTACATTTACTTTTAGACATTTGTTAATTAATACACTGTGACAAACACTATCAAACGCCTTGGAAAGATCACAGAACGCAATCAGAGATACTTTTCTGTTGTCTAGGATTTCATACCGCTTACATGAGAGTGTTGAAAGAGCAGTTTCAGTAGAGAGATTATGTCTAAAGCCATGCTGAGAATTACTGAGATGATTCCCTTCTAAGTGATCCATAAGTTGCGATGCTACAATCTTTTCCAGTAGTTTGGAAAGCATAGGTGACAAAGATGTTGGACGATAGTTGGAAGTTTGATCCACATTGCCTCATTTAAAAATGGGCACCACTATGGAGTGTTTCCACGCTGTAGGGAAAACTCCGGTTACGACTGAGGTGTTTATTATGCAACTGAGGTATGGGATTATCACAGGGAGAGAATCTCTCAAGAAGCGTAGCTGAATACCGTCTGAGCCACAGGAGTTGGTATTTTTTAGATGCTTTATCATTAGAATGTATTAATATTTACTGGTTCAGGTCAAAACATATGATTGGCATTGGTAGGGCTGTTTGATGCATTATTACTGAGGTGTTTTATCATTAGAATAATTGTATTAATATTTACTGGTTCAGGTCAAAACATATGATTGGCATTGGTAGGGCTGTGTGATTCATTATTACTGAGGTGTTTTATCATTAGAATAATTGTATTAATATATACGGGTTCAGGTCGACACATATGATTGGCATTGGTAGGGCTGTGTGATCATTATTACTGAGGTGTGCTATACTGTTATTCATTCATTCATTCATTGCCAGACGCCATGTATCCCAGACAGGGTGGCCAAGGGCTTAGAGTTAATTGTTTTACAGGGAGGGGCACTAATCCTCCACCAACCCCACTTGACGTAGGGATGCCAACAGCTGTTATCATTTCCTAAATATCGTGGAGATTTCTCAAAAGTGTTCTCTCCCACATTTGCAAAATATCTGTTCAACTCGTTAACCTTGAGTACATTTCCAGCAGTGTCATTAGTGAGAAGTTTACTGTTATTATTCTTAGCATTAGGAACCAACTCTCTTAAGGTTCTCCAGGTGGCTTCAGTATTACCTTGGGCTTCCTCTAATCTTATATTGTAATACTCGGATTTACCTCTGCCTACCTGACCTCTAACATGCTATTTTACTGTTTTATATTTGTATTGTAAGTGTACATTATTTTTATCAGTTTTAAGATTATATCGTACACTGTCTCTCTCTTGCATCAAAGCTCTTATGTCGCCTGTTATACATTAAAATAAAAAAAGAAAGAAAGAAAGAAAGAAAAAAAAAGACAGCTCTTGAAACCAGGCAAGTGCTTTCCGTAGACTTTTTCTGTATTTTCTCTGCTCATTAATATTCAAATGTTGGGAATGCGCGCGAGCAAAGCGAGCGAAACCAGCGAGAGCACCCACATTAATCGTTAAAATCCCTGGGGTTAAGGAAGCGATGGGATTACTTAAATAATCTGATAAGCAAGGGATTACAAGTGATTATATGAACCGGTAATTTTATAACAAAGAATATTCTTTATCATAAATCAGTCAAATTTAAAAAAAGGCTTAACATCTTTAGCTCTCCCGTACACACACACACACACACACACACACACACACACACACACACACACACACACACAAAGCACCAGGTGGGGGAGACACGAGTGAGGTCATAAGCTGTAAATAATGAGGGGGGGAGGGGAGGGGAAGGGAGGAAGGAGGAAAAGAGGGGAAGAGAGGGGAGGGGAGAGGAGAGAAAGGAGGGAGTGAGAGAGGAGGTTGGAAAGAGAAAGGGAAGAGGGAAAGAGAGAGAAAGAGAGGGGAGAGAAAGGAGGGAAATGGAGTGGAAATGAAGAGGAACATGAGTGAGAGAAAGAGAGCGAGAGAGAGAGAGAGAGAGAGAGAGAGAGAGAGAGAGAGAGAGAGAGAGAGAGAGAGAGAGAGAGAGAGAGAGAGAGTGGGGGGCTGCGAGACAGGTGCACCAACCACCGGGCCGCCGCAGTTCCTCCCAGCCACAAAAAACGGGTCATCGAAGTGAAAGGGTTAACAATCGGGCCGGTATTTTTGTGGGTTCAGGAAGCTCCCTAACACCGTTTCCTGAGCGATGTATTTTTGTTTAGACCTCCCTCGCAGTGAAGGGGTTAATGAAGGCTGTATCAATCTCACTAACTTCCGGGACAACTCTAGTTCTCTCTCTGGTGATGATGATGATGATGGTGATGGTGGTGATGATGATGGTGGTGGTGGTGATGATGATGGTGGTGGTGATGATGATGGTGATGATGATGGTGATGATGATGGTGATGGTGGTGGTGGTGATGATGGTGGTGGTGGTGATGATGGTGATGATGATGATGATGATGGTGGTGGTGATGATGATGGTGATGATGATGGTGGTGGTGGTGGTGGTGGTGATGATGGTGATGATGATGATGATGATGATGGTGGTGGTGATGATTGTGATGATGATGATGATGATGATGATGATGATGATTGGTGGTGATGATAATGATGATGATGATGATGATTGGTGGTACACTCCTTTCACCTTAACTTGGCCCAGATCTTCGTCCTTTTGCAGCTTATTTCACGTAGCTCAGTGGCAGAAAAAGACAATGCTATGGCTCTACACCCTTTCCATAGCACTTCTTCGTGACTAGCACCATATTCTTGTGTTAATTCATCGCTACAACTCAGCATGCAAGATGGAGAGATGGCAATTTTAGGCCAAGTTGAAGTGGAAAGAGTATAGAAAAGAGATTATTGAACTGAATATTTTAATAATATAAGAATTGGAAGGTAATTATGAAAGAGATTAATTTTGAGAGAGAGAGAGAGAGAGAGAGAGAGAGAGAGAGAGAGAGAGAGAGAGAGAGAGAGGGAGGGAGAGAGAGAGAATATAATTACTGCAAATGGAAAATAATGCGAGAGGTAATTGCTAAGGTGAAACCAGGTGATAATGAGAGAGAGAGAGAGAGAGAGAGAGAGAGAGAGAGAGAGAGAGAGAGAGAGAGAGAGAGAGAGAGAGAGAGAGAGAGAGAGAGAGAGAGAGAGAGAGAGAGAGAGAGTGACAGACAGACAGACAGAAGGGGGGAGAAGAAGAAGGGGGTACACAGAGGTGGGCCGCAGAGGGAAAGAGAAAGAAAAGAGTGAGGTGAAGGAAAGAGGGGAGACTGTGAGTGAGAGGAGAGAGTGAGTGGAGGAAAAAGGATGAGAAAGAGAGAGAGACTGGGGGGAGAAAGACTGAGGAGAGAGGAAGAAAGGAGAAACAGAATGAGGAGAGGGAAGGAGCTGACAGGGAGAGGTGAGGGAAAGAGAGGAGAGAGAGAGGTGAGGGAAAGAGAGGAGTGTTGGTCCTTTCGAGGCTGTGTGGTATAGATAAGATTTCAACCAACAAACCTAATCTATCAGTTAAAGACAAGGATAGACAAGCAGAAAGAAGGCTCCCCCCCACCCACTAAACCCTGGAACCGCAACTGGCAAGAAATAGTGAGAAAGACCACCATGCAGCATAAAAAAAAAAAATTATCAAGAAAACTTCATAGGAAAGAGGGAAAGGAAATTTTAACCTGCAGTATTTATCGATGTTGTTCAGCAGTTGTATTACCCAGGCTCTGAAAAAGAAAAGGTTAGACACATAGGATTTGTGTTATTCAGGAGCGAACATACTAAGCTGGGGTACTTATCTAAGGTAGTTTTAAAGCCTAGTATTTTCATCACGCTTGAGTCCATAGGGGAGCAGTTTCTTCCATATATTTACCACTCTGTTGAAGAAGAAATGCGTAGCTTCAAGTGACTGATATTGTTTTGCCGATGATTTGATGCCCATTGCCCCTAGTGTAATTAGAGAGATCGCCAGTGGAGCATTTATCGATGGCCATATTCTCGTCTCCTGTGAATATTTTGAATACTTAAATCCCCCCGTAACCTGCGTTTAGTTGTGCTCAAGTTTCTCACCTTTTTTCTATCTATTGCCAGACGCCTTAATCCCTTATGCGAGGTGGTCACAAACAAATCTCCTCCACGTCACCCTGTCCCCCGCCATTTCACTGCCCTGCTCCCAATTCACCCCTCCCCCTCTCTCCTATACCTCTCTACTCCATCCCTCCATCTCATCCTTGGCCTTCCCCTCCCTCTCTCCCCCTCCACCTCACTCACATACACTCTCCTCGTCAGTCTCTCACTCTCCATCCTCTCCACATGACCAACCTTTTTTATATATTTATTTTTTTAATTTGTAATAAGGTGACCAGAACTGAACACCGTAATGTAAGCGTGGGTGTACAAGAGAATTATACAAAGTGAGGGTTGTATATCCGGATTTATACTCGAATGCTTCCCATGAATTAGATTGTTTTGTTTACTTTCTTAATAGCCTCCGTGCACTGTTTCCTTGGAGAGAGAGAGAGGGGAAATAAAGAGAGAGGGAAGGGAAAGAGAGAGCATGGAGAGAGAGAAGGGAAAGAGAGGAGTAAGGGGAGGGCTACAGAGGAGAGGGAGTGTGTGAAAAAAGAGAGAGGATAGAGGAAGGTGAAATTGAGTATAGGAGGCAAGAGAGAGAGAGAGAGAGAGAGAGAGAGAGAGAGAGAGAGAGAGAGAGAGAGAGAGAGAGAGAGAGAGAGAGAGAGAGAGAGAGAGAAGGGTTGCTAGGGATTGGTCAGTGGGCGTGAGATGAAGAGAGGAGGGAAGGGAAGGTGAAAGGAGAGAGAGAGAGAGAGAGAGAGAGAGAGAGAGAGAGAGAGAGAGAGAGAGAGAGAGAGAGAGAGAAAGGATAATGAAGACTGTTCTCACTTCCCTGACTGTTGCTAAGGGATGTCTACACACACACACACACACACACACACACACACACACACACACACACACACACACACACACACACAACCTGCCTACCAGCCTTTATATATTCTATTTCCTCTCTCTCTCTCTCTCTCTCTCTCTCTCTCTCTCTCTCTCACGTACAAAAAATCTACGAGAGTCCGCCATCTTGAACAGGAGGTGAAAACAGTGGAAGTAGGTGGAGGGAGGGGTGACCTGGAGGGGCTGTGTTAAGTGAGTCTAACTTTGGCTGTGTTAGGTCAATTTTGGGTGTGTTAGATTGAGTTAGGTTAGGCTAGATTAGTCAAAGGTTAGTTTATATTAGCACAGGTAGCATTAGACTGGCCTAGGATAATGTCTGTCTATCTGTCTATTGCCAGACGCCTCAATCCCATACACGGGGGTGGCCACAAACAAATCGCCTCCACGTCTAGCCCACATAATGCTAAAAATAATAACCATAATAGCCCGAAACTGCATCTCCTTGGCTTCCTCAGAATAATTCCCGACATATTTCACCTCACGGCTTCTCTAGTTCACCTGTTTCCGATTATTAATTAATGAAGGACACCTGTAATTTGCTGCAGGTATTGTTTTTTTTTTATTCACTTGTTTTTTCCTTCCTCAGTTCGTTTCCTGAAAAAATATGTATGAAAAAAAAAAAAGAAAATTGAATGCATAGCTGAGTAAATGAATGTAATGTTATGATGGTCTTAGTGCCTCTCTCTCTCTCTCTCTCTCTCTCTCTCCCTACCTACCTATTTCACCTTAATTACTATCCAATTTTCTCTCCTCTCTTTCCCCGCACCTCCCTTCCCCCTCTCACAACCTCCTCCCCCTCTCTCTCTCTCTCTCTCTCTCTCTCTCTCTCTCTCTCTCTTTCTTTCCAGGTGACTCTACACTGAATGTCAAGCCCAATGACTTCCTGCCACTCAGAAACCCATTTACTCAACCGATTAAGCTTACAATCAGATGTCTCCTTGCGGGCTAGTGGATTACGGCCTCCAGTCAGTGTAATGGAAGAGAATCATTGTTCACGTAATGCTACTCAGGGGCGGAGGAGGCTGGTCACTCTTACTTTAAAATGTAGAGATAGATAGATAGACAGGTGGATATGGATGGATAGATAGGTGTGTGTGTGTGTGTGTGTGTGTGTGTGTGTGTGTGTGTGTGTGTGTGTGTGTGTGTATGAGAGAAAGGGAGACAGACAGTGAGTGGGAGTGGGAGGGCGAGAGAGAGATGTGTGTGTGTGTGTGTTTATTTGTGCATGTGTGTGTATGCGTGTGTGTGTTTTTGTGTGTGAGAGGACGAGAGAGAGATAGGCTGAGTATTTCCGTGTATGTATTCGCGTGTTTGAGTGTGTACGTGTGTTGTGTGTACCTGTGTGTGTGCGTACGTGCTGGTGTACACTGAGCGGGGGATTTACGTGAGTGACAAACAGAATCCCAGCGATTATTCCCCGCACCAACGAGTATCACCGCCATTATAGCCCTCTCGCTGGCCAATTGCAGTTTTTTTTTTACTGTTTGTGTGTGTGTGTGTGTGTGTGTGTGTGTGTGTGTGTGTGTGTGTGTGTGTGTGTGTGTGTGTGTGTGTGTGTGTGTGTGTGTGTGTGTGTGTCTATCTGTGTGTGCTTTCGTTCTCATATTTGTAGTGTGTGTGTGTGTGTGTGTGTGTGTGTGTGTGTGTAATTCATCGGGTCGGTCAGGATCACTTGATGGTCGTGATCGTCAGCTTTTACCCTCCCGGAAGGGAGCTGAGAGCTCATATAGTCCAATCTAAGGGCAAGGCTGTGACCTTCACACACGCACACACCCGTCCCCTTGCTCCAGGGGGACAGTAACCACCCACTTCGTCAGTGAAACTTTTCGCAACCTAAGCGAGGCGCGATTGGAGAGAAATGGGCAAAATCTACTTCCATATGGACATGTAAAGTTAGGACAAGTTAGGTTAAGTTAGATTACACTAAGTTAGGCTTGGTTAGCTTAGGTTAGTTGAAAAATGTTAGATATATAATGCGTATGGAAATAGGAATGACGGAACACACACACACACACACACACACACACACACACACACACACACACACACACACACACACACACACAAGAATTCTTTCCCCTACCCTCTTGGACGACATTTTGGGTTGGTCGGGCAGGAAGCACGGGCGTTATTTAGCACCACACTTGACGTAAACAAACCCATAAGTCAGTCTGGCGGCGGAACTCTTCATTTAAGCGTCCTCTTTCCGTATTTACTAAGTTTCTTCGACTTGAGGTGTGTACAGGAGTCTTGGTTTATAAATCTGTTTTCTCGTATTACTCTAACTTGGCCATAAATTGCCATCTCTCCATCTTGAATGCTGAGTTGTGGCGACAGATTAACATTAGAATATGATGCTAGTCACCAAGAATATAACAGTAGATTAATACTAGAATATGATGCTAGTCACGAAGAATATGACAATAGATTGACGCTAGAATATGATGCTGAGTTGTAACAATAGATTAACACTAGAATATGATGCTAGTCACGAAGAATATAACAATAGATTGACGCTAGAATATGATGCTGGGTTGTAACAATAGATTAACACTAGAATATGATGCTAGTCACGAAGAATATGACAATAGATTGACGCTAGAATATGATGCTGGGTTGTAACAATAGATTAACGCTAGAGTATGATGCTAGTCACGAAGAATATAACAATAGATTGACGCTAGAATATGATGCTGGGTTGTAACAATAGATTAACGCTAGAGTATGATGCTAGTCACGAAGAATATGACAACAAATTAACGCTAGAATATGATGCTGAGTTGTAACAATAGATTAACACTAGAATATGATGCTAGTCACGAAGAATATAACAATAGATTAACACCAGAATATGATGCTGAGTTGTAACAATATATTAACACTAGAATATGATGCTGAGTTGTAACAATAGATTAACACTAGAATATGATGCTGAGTTGTAACAATAGATTAACACTAGAATATGATGCTGAGTTGTAACAATAGATTAACACTAGAATATGATGCTGAGTTGTAACAATAGATTAACACTAGAATATGATGCTAGTCACGAAGAATATAACAATAGATTGACGCTAGAATATGATTTTGAGTTGTAACTATAGATTATTACTAGAATATGGTGCTAGTGACGAAGAAGTGCTATGAAAAGGATGTAGAGCCGTATTATTGTCTTCTGCCGCTGAGCAACGTTGAAAGTACCTACAAGAAGTGGAAGGTCTCAGCCTACTTAAAGGAATTATAGTTGATTTATTAATTACCTGCATGGAATTTATTTTTCTCTTTATTTTCTCCCTACGTGTCAAGTGGGGTTGGTGGAGGATTATTGCCCCTCCCTGTAAAAACAATTAACTCTGAGCCCTTTGCCACCCCGTTTGGGATACATGGCATCTGGCAATGAATGAAAAATGAATGAATGAATATTCTCACCTTCCAGACACCTCATAACTAACTTAAATAAAATAATAATAAAAAAAAAAAATAATAATAATAGTAGTAGTAGTAACCATATAACCAAACCATACGTGCTCCCTACGTGTCAGCAAGTGGGTTGGTGGAGGGTTAGTGCCCCTCCCCGTAAAATAAATAACTCAAAGTCAAATGGCCACCCCTTACGGGATTATGGCGTCTGGCAATAGACAGATAATAATAATAATAATAATAATAATAATAATAATAATAATAATAATAATATCAATAATATTTATAATAATAATAATAATAATAATAATAATAACCTAACTCCTGCAGTCTGAAAAAAATTACGACAAAAGAGTGCAATAAATCACCCCTTGGCATACGTTAAGGCAAGTAGTAAGATCCAAAAAAAAAAAAAAAGCTATGATTTTTTTTTTGAGTCTTTGAAAGGGTTAATCGCCTGAAACTCCATAATAAAAATAGTCTGTTTGTTGATGGGAGAAAAACTGCTATACTCCTTTCACTCTAACTTGGCCTAAAATTGCCATCTCTCTTTCTCAATTGAATGCTGGGGTGTAACAACAGAACTGACACGCGGGAATTTCATGCTAGTCACGAAGAAGTGCCGTGGGAAGGATGCAGAGCCGTAGTATTGTCTTTTCCTGCCACTGAGCTACGTGAAATAAGCTGCAAAAGGACGAAAATCTGGGCCAAGTTAGGGTGAAAAGAATATAAGATTTCTGTCGTAGAGAATATCTTAAGTTCCTTCGTAAATATGAGTCCTGGGACGGAGGAGGAGGAGGAGAAGGAGGAAGAGGTGGAGGAGGAGGAAGAGGAGGGGGAGGAGGAGGAGGTGAGGGGGCAGTGTGGAATGGAGGAGAAGGAAATGACAGGGGACTTGAGAGATGAGGGAAGGAGGTGAAGAAGGAGGGAGGGAAGTGAGGGGAGGGGAGGGGGCAGTGGGGGTGGGGGGGGCAGATGAAAGGGGAAGGGGTAGTGGGAAATGAAAAAGCACCTCAGAGAGAGAGAGAGAGAGAGAGAGAGAGAGAGAGAGAGAGAGAGAGAGAGAGAGAGAGAGAGAGAGAGAGAGAGAGAGAGAGAGAGAGAGAGAGAGAGAGAGAGAGACAAACAGACAGACAGACAGACAGACAGACAGACTACACGAAGGATATAAATACATAATCAGTATACTCTAACCTCAACTTCCTGCTGATGTTCCGTCCAGGTCCCGAAAAACTAAGATTTACCATGAAAGGGGGAGGTGAAGGAAGAAGAAGAAGAGGAGGAGTGAGGGGGAGGGGGACAGGGGAGGAATGAGGGGAAGAGGGGGAGTGAGGGGGAGGGAGGAGAGGAGGGGAGGGGGAAGAGGCGTTGGGTTACCTTCAGGGATGATCTGTTGACCTCACAAATAATAATAATAATAATAGTAGTAATAATAATAATGATAATAATAATAATAATAATAATAATAATAATAATAATAATAATGATGATGATGATTGATGATGATTGATGATGATGATGATGATGATGATGATTGATGATGATGATGATTAATAATAATAATAATAATAATAATAATAATAATAATAATAATAATAATAATAATAAAATAATAATAATAATAATAATAATAATAATAATAATAATAATAACAGCGAAAAATCCCAACATAGTAAGGTCTATAAATCACTTGGCGAGACAACTATAGAGTTACCCACACCACGAGAGGATTAATTTTCGCGTCCTTGCCAATAGTCTAGGTTAAGTTAGGTTAATTACGGCAAACTTAACTAAGGAAATAAGGCTCTCGCTAAATATCCCGTAGCAACTATTCTTTTGCTACTCATTCTAGCAGGTAGATAGATAGATTGACAGATAGATAGAGAGGAATCGT